>NC_067156.1:18535306-18612892 GCF_903995435.1 Acomys russatus | reverse complement strand
CCCATATTTAGGAGGTATATGGAACTTTAATTTTCTTTTCTTATAATGTTCCTACCTGGATTTTTATATGTTTAGTAACATCTAAAATGAGTTGAAAAATATTATTTCATGTAATTTCTGAAAGAGATCAAATCAATTCATTCTCAAGTTAACAATTCCTTTTGTAGTTTCTCTAGAAATTTATGCTAAATAAGTAATAAATAATTTTAGTCTCTCAAGTTTTGTTTTTAATGGTTTGATTTTATTTTGTTCTTTATATGTAGTTTCTGTGGCTTTGCTAAGATATTTCAATTCCTCCTCTCATACTGTTTTCTTTGAATCCTTGATAATTTTAATCAATCCTTGAAACTTTCATCTGTTGATTTCACCATATCAAGACCCGTGTTTTCACATTCTCCCTGTCCTTCCACTGATGGATTATACCTTCTTTCTTTTTCATGCGTTGAATAAATTTGGATAGTTATTGAGTATTATATTTTCTGGATTTTGATTATTTGGATTTTATTGTTTTTCACTTTAAGTTTCATTCCATCAGAAAATCTGTTTGCTTGTGGTCTTAGTTACTTTTCTGTGGCTGTAAAAAGATACCACAGCCAAGGAGACTTATAGAAGACAGATGTTATTCAGGGCGTTTCATAGTGTGAGAGCGTCATAGCAGGAGCACAGCAGCAGGCATGCAGACATGAAAATGGAGCGAGCAGTAGCTGAGAATATACATCTGATCCATAAAGCAGGAGCAGAAGAGAGAGAGAGAGAGAGAGAGAGAGGAGAGAGAGAGAGAGAGAGAGGAGAGAGAGAGAGAGAGAGAGAACCAGGAATAATGTGAGCTTTGGAACCTCAAGTCCATCACCAGTGACGCTCCGCTTCCAACAAGGCCACACCTCCTAATCCTCCACACACAGTGCTACAATTGGACCAAATATTCAAACAGGAGCTTGTTGGGCCATTCTCATTCAAACCATCATGGTTGTAATCAAAATGCTTTTTAAAGAGTTCTTTAAAGTTTCTTTTTTTATATTTTAATTAATTTATTCATATTACATCTCAGTTGTTATCCCATCCCTTGTATCCTCCCATTCCTCCCTCCCTCCATATCCCCTTACTCCCCTCCCCTATGACTGTGACTGAGGCTGAATTTGAAGTAAGATTTAACTGGAAGACTTTCTATAGTCTCCTCCACCCTAATCTTCTTCTTCACAGTCTCCAGTGAGTGCATTATCTATGTGGCTAATTTTCATCTACTCTGATGATGACATACCGACATCTCCAGTCCTGTGTGAGAACCAGCAATTGTTTTGGTCACAGCTGCTTCATAAGACATTATCCTATGTCACTTTATCTGGCTTATAGGGTCTTATAAACAAAAAACTTGAAGTAGGAATAGTGAGATTCACAACAAGATTCCTGATTAATTAACTGCAAATTCCAGCAACTCACTGAGCCTTAATTTCTGATTTACTGTTTTTCTTCATAGGATTATCATCTTGCTGAGTTTATATTTTCCTGACACTAATTTTCTAGGAAATGTCTAAGGCAAAGATGTTGAACAGTTATGGTAGCTAGTGTTCTCTGCTTACCTTCCCATGAGATTGCAGCCATAAATTCGTCCACTTTTACATTTGCAAAGAATATACTTTAGAATTTTATTCATTTACGTGGGAAGATGAGGCTAGTACCAGGTACTGTGTTACTGCCATAAGCCAAAGTCTACATTGGGCTTTATAATATGTCTTATCAAGAGTAGAGATGTGATCTATGTCAGATAACCATTAAAAATAAACTAAATATCCACAATTAGTTGGCACAAGTAGTTAGATAAAATTATAATCTTGACATTTTACATAACAAACACATTCTAGTATGATTTTCTCCTTGGTGCTTCAATAGAAGATTAAGATGAGAGTCCAATGAAAACAAAACCCATGTACCGACATGACAGTCTTTCCAAAACATAAACATTGCATCTGGTCTATAACATAGGTGTCTATATCCACAGTTTAAAAATCCATAGCTGCATCATAAAATAGCTTTAATGATAGTTTTAAAATTTTTAATTTATGTGTCTGTGTATGAATATGTGAACACCCATGTGGTTCTGGAGATTAGAAGAGGGTGTATGATTCCCTGGAGCAGAAGTTTTAGGTGGCTGCAAGTTCACTAACATGGGTGCTGGGAATAGAACTCTGGTCCTTTGGAAGAACGTCAAGTGCTTCTAACCATGGTGACATCTATTCAGACCTTGTGAAATAGGTTTTTAATGATTATTTCCATAGAAAGAATAGTTAGATGTGCTTTAAATTAGATGTGTAGATTAGAACTCCAGATTAGAGACTATTATTTTTATCAGAACCAAGCAGACACCCAGCAACCATGGATGTAACCAGCAACCAGCCTCACAGATGCTGTCTTATTATTTTTCTTACTTTTACACACTAAACCCTGCTTTTTCTAAATGTTTTTTTCATGTTGTAGATGTATCCATTGGCCATGGCCTCCACATAATTATTTTTTTGCTGCATTTTGGTCAGACATCATTTTCTGTATTCTATTTTTAATATTTATTTATTTATTCACAATGTATGGGTTCACATATGTGTGTGCCATTTTGCTGACGTAGAGGTCAGAGGACATTTGTGAGGGTCGTTTTTCTGATTTAATCATGTGAGTTCTAGGAAGTGAACTCAGGTCCTTAGCCTTGGCCACAAGCACCTTTATTTGCTGAGGCCATCTTGCTGGGCTTCAAATTGGTCTTTTTTCTAGTCTCAGCTAGGGAATTATAAGTTTTGTGATTTTGGACTGTATCTGTATTAGTTAGTCACTATAATATAGAATTTAGTAATTGATACCTTGAGTGATTATTTGAAAAATGAGGTTATATACGCAAATGGAATGGAAGGTGCTTCCTAAATACTAAACAAATGCTAACTGCTCTTTACTGTGTTGGTACAAATGCATGGAAGAGGCACGAGCAGTTAAATTGATAAATTACATATATAAATCTGTACATAAATATTGAGAAGTTAGCCATGATAATTAGCCACTCCTGATGTAATAATTTTGTCTGACAACTTGGAATATGGGTTATCTAGACAGTTGATCAGCTATGTTTGATCTATCTGTGAGGACTCTTCTAGATGAGATTTCATTTATGATAACAGAAAGAAAGAGCTGGCTGCCTGCCTCGGGCTGGTGGGCTGTACCTAACCTGTTGAACACTTTATAGAGCAAAAAGGCTGACAGTGAAGATGACCATGTTTTGCCTGACTGATTGAGATGGACACCATTATTCCCTACTAGAATTTAAATACAAGCTTCATAGATTGGGGAATAAGGTGGAAGAGTGAGGGGGGCGTTGGGAACAGGCAGATAAGAATGAGGGGATGACAATGAAGATGTAATGTAAATAAACTGTAATTTTAGGAAAAGAAAAAATAATTTAAATAAAAGGGTCAGCCAACTCAACAGAACAGGATTAATGATGCTGACACTTCTTGTTGTCTTCAGCTTTTTATCATACAATGTAGGGCTTTTCAGCCTTCTGAGTCACATTAGCCGTTTCTTTAAGATAAACTTGTGCTTGTGTGTGTCTGTGTGCATGTGTGCTGTGTGCACATGTGTAGTTTCTATTTTGAGAGTGAACACTGCTGAATATGTCATTTCTATTACTTTGAACTTTCAGGCAAATTGTCACAATTCATAAGAAAGGCTTTTGTTTTTGTGTTTTTATTTGTTTGCATATAGATACCAAAGGCTCACAATGAACAGGTATGCTGTATGCTGATGTCTGGTTCAGTTTCCATTTCATGTTCTGCTACTTTGAAATTTAAGATGAAGATAACATACTTATTTACATATGGTGAAAAGTCAGAAAGCCTGAGGGAGGAGGCAAAACTGAACTAAGGAACAATTGTTTTCCTGTCCTCAAGGCCCATGGGACGAATTTATAATGTGAACAGTAGGGGTCCAGATCCTCTCTGGCTTGAGCAATGTTTGTCTTAGATACTAACTCAGCATTCTGGGATATCACACTGTATGAGTCACCTTTAAACACAAGCAGAGGATTTTAAAAGGCAGGATACCATTATTTCTCTGACATATATACTGCCCGTCCACAAGCAAAGACTGGTGTAGTACCAGAGAATTAGTGCTGCACCAGATATGATGGGGAGAAAAGGAACACAAAGGAAGAACACAAAAGAAACCTAAGGACCTTGCTTTGTACGTAATTTGCTGTTCAGTAAGTAAGGAGGGAGCGTTTGCCTAGAGCACACAGAAGCACAAGGTGTCTCTAAACAGATGAGATATCAAACAATGATCTTTGGAGTACCCAGTATTCTTCAGCCAAATTCACCAATAATAAAATGTGGGTGTGCATAGTGG
Organism: Acomys russatus; assembly: GCF_903995435.1. NCBI lineage: Eukaryota > Metazoa > Chordata > Mammalia > Rodentia > Muridae > Acomys > Acomys russatus. Next base: position 18,608,512 of record NC_067156.1, on the reverse strand, counting down.
AGAAGGAATGAGGGTTCTATGGGAAATATCACTGGCCTAAGTGACACTTAGGACTTATAAGACTTCTCAGAGCCTAGTGTGCTTCCAGTGAAATAGGATATATGAGAAACTTCACCACAATATAAACAGACCTTTCCCATTTTCAGCTCACGTAAGATTTATAGGTACTTAAAACAAATATAAAAACATAGAAGCAAACATGGCTTTGGAGGCATAAGACAAAAAACAAAAAAACAAGTAAAAAACTATAAAGATCCACTTGTTTCTACATTATAGACTCACTAAATATCAAATGTACAAAATATCCAATGTACCAAATGCCTGTTATTTATTTGTTTAGTGTGTGTGTGTGTGTGTGTGTGTGTGTGTGTGTGTGTGTGTGTGTATGTGTGTGTGTGTGTGAAGAGAGAGATAGACAGAGACAGAGACAGAAACAGAGAGGGTCACAGGATGACTGAGGGAAGTCAGTGCTCTCTAACCATGTGAGTCTTGGTGCCTTTACTGGTCTAACCAGTTTTTCCTGTTTTACTACAGCTCAAATTTATCCAGTCATTAGCCACCCAAACTGTTTATCAAAAAAGTATGTTAGTCAAAGGTACTTAATTCCTGATTTAGATGCACAAAATGAGTGATCTGTTTTACTGTCAATTCAATAAATACACTATTTAATCAATTCATTTTTTTATTCACCACTTTATATGTACAACACATACTCCCAATTGTCACACAAAAATGCAAACAAACATATGCAGTCCCCTAAAAGCTTATAGCCCAGCTGTGGAGTGAAAATATCAGATATGCATACATGTACAGAGAGATTTATAACAGGAAGTGAATGTTTATGAATGCGCTTGTCCCATTCATAAAATACTTGTCGAAATGGGCTGTGGCATTCTGCAAGACAAAGGGCTGAAGTTGTCACTGAAGATAAAGAACCTGTGAGGAAAGCTTCAGGTAGTCCTGAGGATAAGGGGCTAATGGCTGACCTAGATGACGTAAACAGGTCCTGTGTGAGACTGTCAAAAGAGGAGGGGTTTTAGAAGCAGACAGGCAGGGTTGGGAACTATGAATTTTATCACGTGAATAATAAGGAGAACTTACATGATTTTGAACAGAGTATTCCCTTACTGAAATGCTCTTTCGGACAGGACAGCTATATGGAGTATGCATTGCAATTTTTAGGGAAACAGTAGCAATAACTCGGGATGCTGAAAGTAAGCAGATGTGCAGTTCTGAAGGTAAGAAAGTAATGGTGGGAAAGCCAAGCATACAAAACTCTGCAGCTCCTGGCATCATCTGAGCCTTGGCTGTGCTCTCATTCTACTTCAAGTCATTTCTGTGGTCCTTTAAATTTTATGTTTAGAATTATTTTCATTTACTTTTAATTCTTTGATTTTTCTCTGCCTTAATTACTGAAATCTATGTTCCTGGGAATCAAGCAGGCCTTCACCATTTACCTAGACAAAGACTTACTCAGTCCCCACCTTTGTCACCTGAGCCATAGAGTATTAGAGAATATTTTGCTAACTGATTTGCTGCTCATATGAATGCTGGCATACACTGGCCAACTGAATTTAGGAGGTGAGTCTCTTCTTTTTGCTCCCCTGGTCAATGAAAGTCATCCTTGCTGGACTTGAAGCTGCCACCCATGTGGAAACCATGTAAAATCTTACTCAAGGGCATGAATGCTGCATAAAAGAAGTGGTGGACAGAAATCCAAATCTTTTCTTTCACACTCCTATTAATTAACAGGGTGCTATAGTTTATAAACCGAAAAGGTCAAGGAGGATGTGCCGAGCACCCACAGGTTTACTTAGAGCAGTGCAGTCTGGATGGAAGATCCCGTGGCCCTCTGTCTGCATCTTGCTCTTCTTAGGGGAAAAAAGGGCTTTTCTTGTCCCTTTTTGCTTTCCCTTCCTCGTTTCCCTTTTCCTCCTTCCTTTGATCCCCTCTGTTGTGTTTCTTGTCTCCACCCACATTTCCAGTTGTTTCAGGTTTCTCTCATGAGAAAAATACTTTTATTTTTTGGTTTCCCTGAACAAAAGATTGAACATGGAGTACCGATTTCTGATTGTCACAGTTCTTCCTATCTGTTAGCAAGAACAGCATGTTCCTTTCAGAAGCCCAAAGGTGGAGCTGTTGTAAAAGGAGAAAGCCAGGCACACTGGAGGGGCCACCAACAGCAGAGCAAGCCACAGACACCACCACCACCACCGACACATCCCTGCTGAGGCTGCATGGGAGGGATGCAGATCCCAGAGGCTTTGCTTCCAAAATATAAACATTGCCCCCACTTTTGTCCCAACGAGAAATAAAAATCCCGATTACAGCAGATGCATTACTGCCAATGGTGCAAAATAGACCAAGTTTTAAGTGTCTGCTTAACCCCCTTTAATTGTTAATTCCATGCACTTTATTTGATTCCAGTATTATCAAAATAACTGCAGGGAGAATGGATTGAAATTCATTTCAGTTCATTAATACCACCATTTATCAGCATAATGTCCTATAGATAACAATCAGAGGGTCATTCCATTTTCTCCATTTCTGAACTGTTGTATAGTCTGCTGAAAAGCCACGAGAGCGCTTGCATTTCCCACGGCAAAGCTTTCAACAAATGTCTCTCATGACACAGACACAACCGGCTGTGCCTTGCAAACAGCAGCTTCTTGGTATTTTTCATAGAAGTAGCATTTTCTTTTCAGATCTTGACATTGTGTTTTTCGTTCCACTTTCTTGGGAAGTGGCAAGCTTTAAAAGCCCATTTTGTGGAAAGAAAAATATTCAGAACCTACAGAGCTGTCTAAAGGCGGTAGGGGAGCTGGCAGGAAGGTGGAGTAGCTCAGAGGTAATAGCATGAAGAGGGTGGTCGCCAGTGCTAGGGGGTAGTGGAAGAGAGAGAGAGAGAGAGAGAGAGAGAGAGAGAGAGAGAGAGAGAGAGACAGAGAGAGACAGAGACACAGAGAGAGAGAGAGAGAGAGAGAGACAGAGAGAGAGACAGAGAGAGAGACAGAGAGAGACACAGAGACAGAGACACAGAGACAGAGACACAGAGACAGAGAGAGACACAGACACAGACACAGAGACAGAGAGAGGTGAGAGAGCCCTCCCTCAGGAATCATTTGCCTGTTTCTTTGTCTGTATCCCTGAAGCCAAGGTCTTCTGACTGATGTCTCAAACCAGGTAAACAATTGAGCTAATTTCAGCACATCCTCGTTTGCTCTCAAAATATGACTTCACCCTCGTCACTGTAATGTTTGCTTCTGACTGTGGCTTGCTGGAACAATCAGGGACAAAGTAACCTGGGATGCTTTATGCCCCAGAGACAAAAAGGTATTGATTATTTTTTGCCTCTGGAAAAACAAGTTTCTAACAATTTCCAGATGTGTTGTAGATTGCACTGCTGTCTTTAATTAAAGCATGTCCTGAGACACAAACCACAGACTCAACTGGTTTAATGGATCTTGATGCCTGATTTGCAAACTGGCATGTTTATTCTCAATCTGAGGTTCTGATGTGTGTGTGTGCATGTGAGTATGTGTGTGTTCTCAGTGATGATGTGTGTATATATGTGTATACATATGTACTGGTGTGTGTGTGTGTGTGTGTGTGTGTGTGTGTGTGTGTGTGTGTGTGTGTTTCCTGTGGACTAAGATGCCTGTGCTCAAGTTTTTAAGTTTGTTCTTGGCTTTGCTACAGGTGACATTTAGACATAGGCTTATACTGAGTAGTTAAAGATGTACAAAAGGCTGAGTCCGGCCAACCCTGCCTTTCCCTATCACGTAGGCCCCCAAGATTTTTGGTGCAGGATGCAGTCACCAAAGTGGCTTTATTTGTGAAATATTAGTCTTGTATGAAATAGAGTGTCAGGTACTTGAAAATGGCTCAGTGGTAAGAGCATGCAAGTCCCTTCCAGAGGGCCAGGGTTCAATTCCCAGTACACACACCAGGTAGCTTCCAACCACCTGTCACTCCAACACCAGGGGATCCAACTCTTGTGTTCTACATGGGCACGTGCACAGACATGCACATATCTGCACAACAGACACGCATACCCATGCTTAAAAATAATGTTTTCTTAAAGAAAGAAGGACGAACTAAAGCAATATAAGTTAAAGGAAGCACCTTGACAAGGAATGGGTACCAGATGCAGAAATAAAGCAACCTCTTTCTGTCACATAAATGCTTGAACCAGTGGTCTTTTCTATTCTCTTCAGACTGCTTCATAAGTCGTGTCAGTGTTCATCACTAGGACCTTTCTTCTGACCAATTCTGGCCCCGTGTTCTGTCCTTCTCTTTCAGAGGCTGCAGGTCTTGCAGAGGTGTCTGCAGACACCTCTGCAAGACCTGCCATCTGAAGCTATCTGACTTCATCTCGGCTATGTGGGCCCAGGGTCGTTGGTACCATCATCTCCAAACAAATGCATTCCTTCCTCCAGCTGGGATTCGCAGTGCCTCCTGTTCGATTATTTCTGGCAGAAGCTGCTAGTTTTCCCACCCAAATTAGTGCTAAGCAGAGCTGTTAGTATGAGGCCTAGTAAAAAGAGGTAGGTAGCTCGAATGCACTGTCGTTGGCAGGCTGAGACATCTTCTCAGTCCCTAGTCCCATGTAATGCAGATATTGCATGGGGCACCTCCCTGGGGACGGAAGAGTTATAGGCTACAGGATGTGCTGATAGCTCAAATGCACTGTGGTCGGTTGGCTGGGATCCCTTGTCCAGCCCTAGTGCCATGTAATGCAATCTAATGCAACCTTCCTCCTCTTTCCAGTGCACTAGCGCACCTCAGGTCTTATCGTTTCTTAGGTCATTGCCACAAGACTCCCTTCTGGGGGTTAGGGATTCAGTCACACAGAATGGGGGTGTTTTATTGAACAGAGAAAACAAATGTTCTGTGAAACCCATTCTCAACAAAATGTTTTTTCTCACTTGTGAAAAAAAAAAAAAACTTTGGCTCTAGGCTGCAGCCCAGGGCCTGCTTCAGCGGGACTCAGTTCAGCACTCCCACTACCCAGGAACACAGGCGTTCTTGGTACTGACGAAAGAGGAAGCCAGGCCAGACGCGGCTCTCAGAGACCTTGCAGTTCACTGGGTGAAGTGCCATGACGCTGGTGGCTGGAGCAAGGGAGCATTTGCCTCCTGTGATTGTAGGACAAGACACCCAGGGAGAGAGGAAACACTTCCTCACAAGAGATGGCGTTGAAGGGGGTGTCTAGCTACCAGGGACCCTACACGGGGGTAGGCCAGTCAAGAGAATGTCCCATCACTAGGTGATTCTCCAAAGCCGTCGTGACCAAGGGACAGGGAGGGAGAGTGAGCAGCTGATGGAGTTAGAATCTCCACGAGAGGAGCCAAGCTTCCGAGAGGCCCTGGAAGGAACACTTTGCTCTTCTCCACTGCAGCATGCCCCTTTGGCGTAGAGTAGAATGCCTCTGAGCTCCGCAGCAGCTACAGATCTTAAGATGATCAAGGGAAATAAAGGCTTATGTAAGTGTGGGGCTGGAGAGATGGCTGCCCTGTTAGGAGCATTTGCTGCTCTTCCAGCCGACTTGAATTTGGTTCCTAATTAGTTTTGGGTGGCTTATAACTGCATGTAACCCCAGTTCTTTTCTGGGTGCCAGCACATACCTGGCGCACACTTACATGCACATGTAAGTAAAAGTGAAAATGAATCTTAAAAAAAAAAAAAAAAAAAAAAAAAACTTTTTAGAGAAGATGGGCGTAATCCACCACGCACAGAGAAATCCATTTGTACATTTATATGTGCAAAACCATCCTTGGAGTATGCACATTTTTGCCTAGTTTCAGCTAATCCCATGGTTCTGTGTGCCCCCACAGTAGCCCTTAGTTGTAAACTCACAAGTCAGGGATACAGATGAAGCTACCCAGTGGTTGGTGTCAGATCTCACAGACACTGAGCAAGAGAATGAAGATTCTACCCATTTTTTCTTTAAACTCCACTTCCTCAGTTCCTTCACCATAGGATGGCTACCCTTTAATGAGTAGTATTAATAAGTGAGAGAAAAGTGATGTCCCTGTGCCCTCTGATAGACACCCTGCTACAAGCTTCTGCCATAACAGACAAGCCCAGAAAGAACACCAACAGAATTGTAGAGCTCAGACATGGCTCAAGAGGCATCATTAGTCACATGGGAGAAATAGTCATGTTTTCCTGTTAATTCAAAGAATATCTGTTTTGTGTGGATCACCATTCTTTTCACGGTGGGAATGCAGTAAAGGTTGAGGAAGGAAAAGGAATTAGCTCCATGACAGTCTGCTGTTTGTTAATGTGTCCTGAGTCTCTAGAAACACATTTTCTCGATGAGGATATACGGCAGCTCCTTCTTTGCACATTGAAGCTTGGATGGTTAAAGGGCCCAATGTGGGGCCAGAATGTGCAAACCCGGTAGTCTGTGCTGGAAAAGCCATGATGCAATGCATATGACTCCTTGGAGTCTCAATGTGTGTGGGCAGTTGCACTGGTGTGCCCTGTCAAGTATCCTGAAGATGGAATAGTTAAAGTCTCCATATATCTGAGAGAAGGCAGGGGTGTTGAGACAGATGTGCTGGAGAACTCTGTGGGACCCTAGAGGATTCAGGAACAGAGAAGGGTACAGTGCCCCATGGACCTGCTAAGGACCCCTAAGTCTAGCAGAGTGGAAGCCTGCATTCCCATATACCCCATCAAAGTGCTGCTTTTGAAGTACAATAAAATGGTCTTGCCCTAGTCCTATCTAATCCTCTCATAGAAAAAAGAATTTGTAGTGGATGGGGAAATAAAAGGGTAAGTTACCAACACCTTCCCAGATATGAAGGATCCAGTCAGGTTTAAAAATGTCATTAAATTTTCACTGAAGATGGAGAGCAAGTGAAGCACCTAATGTTGAATTATTATTATTTTTAATCTCTATTCTCATTCTTTATGCTCTTAAGAAAGAGATGGGTCAGTGCCCTCAAAGTAAAGGGAATAGAAGAAAAGTGCAATGAAGCACTCAGGCAGATAAATAAAACATGTGAGAGTATAAATGGTGCTTTCTGAGCAATGGGATCCCAAATGCCCATCATGGCATTGAGATTTATATGTCTGAATATCACAGATGCCGGCTGGCTTTATTCATACCTTGAAGAGAGAGAGGCAGGTGCCTGACTACCAGTATATCATGAAATCCTTACAGATGCACCATTGCTATGAAGATAGGACTTACACATGTGTGTGTGTGTGCTAACAGCTTACATGCACACAAATGCACAGCTTTACATCATTTAACCATTAGAGAAGAATCGCTGTGAAAGAGATGTGATACATGTCTATCAATACACTGGGTGCACACACACACACACACACACACACACACACACACACACACACACACACATGCACCACCACCATCCACACACACTATAGAAAGAAAGAGGTGCATATATCTATCATTAAATCATTGTTAGAGACACAGGATTTAAATCCATGCATGCACACATAAATACACACAAGCATCCATGCACATGCCATGCACATACACATGTCATTTAAAAGTATCATTGTTAGAGAGATATGGGACTTACAAATAACATACACACATGCAATACATATATACACATCATTAAGCGTTATAGATACACTATTCTTTAAAAACCAAGGTTTATACACAAACGCATACACCCACATAGACACATACAAGCATATATAACACATACACATATTTATACCAAATAAAATGAATATACATATATATATATGCACATCCACATGCAGATACATCATATATACAGCCCACACACAGGCGTGTACATACACCCCACACAATACATTAACACGAACATATAGAAGGAACACTAAATGAAGTCAGCAACTTGTATTCATATGGGTGAATAATGAAAGAAAAAAAAACATAGATGTTAAAGGAAGAGAATGGGACATGGGAGGAGTTGGAAGGGGAGAAAAAAAAAACAAAATATGCGAACAAGGCATCCATGCATAAAAATTTTTTAAAAAGTAAAAAAGTTGCCTAAGTGCCTCACACACTTACACACACACACACACACACACACACACACACACACACACACACACACACACACAAACACATACGTATAGCTTTAGACTTGTGAGCCCCACCCTCAACCCCGTCAATGATGCCTGCTGGGGTCCTACAGGGAAGCCCTGCAGGACGCGTGCTGAAAGGCTATGCTGCTTAATTTCAGATCCTGGCTTCAAGAAGGCTCTCGGGTCCTACCACCGGGCCCATTTTGAAGTCTCATATGGCAACATTTCTATATTGGGCTGTAATGCTACCAACTTCTAACATTGAGAGAGAATTATCTGTAGCAAAATACATTTACCTATCATCGTGCCAGGAAATTCGGTTTCCTTTTTGAAAAAAATGTTGCTGTTCACCTGCATATTCTTTGCTTGCTGATACCCTGCGTGCCACAAACTTACTACGAGGCCTCCCCCCTCCTTTTTGGCAATCAGAAAGTCAAGGTGCCCAAGAGGACAGAGGGGTTGGCAGGATGCTACCAGTGAGTGCAGGGTGCCTGTGCCTGGCAGCCAGCACCACAACTTATTTTAAAAAACATTCATTTGAGCTAAAGTGATACATTTGTATTTATCTTCTTAAAATGCTCCAAACGGGGGTAGAGGGAGAGATAGAGAGAGCCTTGGTTCAGAAAGCACAGAGACTAGAGAGAAGAAGGCAAAATCTGCTTTTCCCAATAATTTATCTTCTTTGATACTTCCCAGTGGGCATTGGGCACACTTACAGTCTGTATTGTGAAAGATAAAATGAATATTTCATTTAACCAGCTGTATTCCAGAGCACGTATCCATCCAGAGCCCCCTGTCTAAGAGGCAGAGAGCCCACTCTCCCTTGTCATGTTTAAGCCTGCAAAGAGACTGGCTGTCAAAGGAGACCTGGTGGACTCCGCCTCTGAATGTTACAACAGCCACCACTTCTGATGTCTCTGCTGTTTTTACCCACTCTATCTGGTAGTCACATTATTTTGATTACTGTATTTACTACCAAGGAAGTCCCACTACCACATTATATTTTAATGTTCTTTTAAAGTTATAATTTCTAACAAATGAAAAGTGGAATGCATGAAGGATTGTTGGACATTTATGAAAGATAATCTTTAAATTTTTCCTCAAGAGGGACAATACAGTGCTGACAATGAGATCCTAACACAATCCTAATTTAATAATAGGCTTATGGATTTATAAATCATTGTTTCTCAATATGATCCTAATGAAAAACCAATACTGTTAGTTTTTAGTTTTGTTATTTTTTGAAGCTGTTCACTCCATCTTGTTACTTATTTACGGTGTTGAGATGGCTTCCTGGTAGAAGCATGGGTGGTGACTCTGTTGACCTGAGTTGAATGCTCAACAACACCCTACACTCAGCCCAGCATTCTTTGACCAAAATACCATAAAAAATAAAACAAGGGCCCCTCAGTTCAATGACCTGCCTTCAGGCCTAACCTAGCTTTTATTCTGGACATGGCTCATAACACAAATCATTGTGGACTTCTAGTGTCTTCCTTCTTACCTGCCCAATGTGTATTTAACTTGACATCAATCTATATGTTATCTACTAATCATCTGTTAAATATACTTTTACCTGTCATCTATCTATCTATATCTATCTATCTCTCTATCTATCTATCTATCTATCTATCTACCTACCATCTATCTATTATCTATTTGTTTATCCATCATCTATATCTATCTATCTATATATCTATCTATCTATCTATCTATCTATTTGTCTATCTATTTATCTATCTATCTGATCTTTTACTACAGGGTAGATAGAATGATGGGGAAACGACTTTATTGAATACTTGATACTATCACATTTTCGAACAAATTAAGAAAAGAGCCAAAAGGTCAAATTCAGAAGTAATTCAAGTTCAGAAGTAAGGTTAATATCATGGTAGAATATGCATGAGTTCTTTGGTTCAATTCACAACACACACACACACACACACATACACACACACACACACACTGGGGGAGGGAGAAGAGAGACTAGCGAGATACCACAGGTAGGTAAGACGTAGATTAGGATTATGCCATGTAGACCTTAGGGCAGGATCCTTCTAAATGTAAGCAGGCCTCTGACCTCATCTCTGCTGTCCTTATTTTCACATTCAAGAAGCATAAGTTATCTATTCAGTATCAAATTCAAACCTCTTGGTAAGAATGCTTAGACCAAGTTTTTCTTATCCTCTTCAGGGTGATAGCTGTTATGCAGATGTGAAGCCTGAGGTTAACAGAGCATTTGTCCCCACTGAGCAGCAATGCAGTGAATAGGCTTCCAACAGCTGGAAGCAAGGGAGAAAGGAGAATGATTCCAGGTATGGATGGGTCTGGCTTGGAGCCTGATTCACTTTTGACAGCATCCAGTTGAATCCTGCATTCAGAACTGTGGCTCAAAGTTCTGTCCACTAGTGTATGCTGGCATTTTCCTGAAGCATCGTGGACTTTAGAATTATCAGGAAGAAAATATCACCCTCATGCATAAATACTTTCTTGCATGTCTAAATATCCAAGCAAACTATTTCACTACAGGAGCCTGGTTACCTAGGATCTCAATCTCTCTCTCTCCCCCCCCACCCCCCCGGGTCAGTCATCCAGTCATCCACTTCATTCAGTTTTTCATTCACTGCCTATTGGTTGTGTCCAGGAATGAGAGAACCTATGAACCTATGCCAAATACCAACTGGGTTTGGTTTCCCTTGAGCCCTCCTAGGGAAGAGGCCATCTCTCTCATTGTTGTTATGTGCCCACTATCAGCTTGATCTAGTTCAGCCTCCAAGCAAATCCAAGCAAGGCCATTCCAGTGTCCATATGACTTAGGTACTCTTACTGGCGGAACTGTACCTGAAAGCAGCTTCTGAGGCTTCATGAGACCAACCCATCTTCTCAGTAGGATTGTCCCAGCATTATTTAAAGAGAGATTACGCATACTCATGCTGCAAAGCAGACATTTCTACAATGATAGAACAAGTGTGAGATGATGGCACGCAGAGACACTGCTCAGGGCAGGTTACATGTAACACACACTGTGAAGAGACGGTGTGACACAGGCACTACAGCTCCAAACCAGTCTGGGGAATCAGATGGGAAGGCATGGAGGTATTTGTCTGCTCTGGTAAGCCATTCCAGAAGCTTCTCAGTGATGGTTCTTAGGTGCTTATCATGATGTAGGACATGCTGCAACATGCCTGCCATTTTTCATTTCTTCTTCCTGCCAAGTTAGGGTGTTTACTGACATATAAAACTAAAATATTTTAAGGTGGCTTTAAGACATGTTGTGCTTCAGATACTGTGATATCAAGCATTTCCAGTTATTTTGGGACAAAGTAACCTTTTCATGTCTCTAGCAAAACAATTCAAAGATGTCATGAACCAATTCTCCTATGTGTCTATTTTACTTTGTGAGTTGTGGCATCTGGACTCTATGATGGTGCCTCTCCCTCTGGACTTTTATTTCCTCCACCCTTATATAATATAAGTCTGTATTCTGTGAGGGTGGGTGGGAGATGGCTGGAGCATATCAGAGTCAGTGTCTCTAGATGGGAGGCCGTGAGAACAAAGACTAGAGTCTACAAAGTGAGTGAGAGCAAAGGGGCAGAGTGACTATTTATACATACCAAGCAAGGGGGCATTCTAGATTTTTCAAGACTCAGAACATAATACCAGAATCCCAGAAAGTGGGGAGATTAATATATAATTAGTTGCCCCACTAAGTTTTAGATGTTTAACTTGACAACGGCAATGTGAGGAGGAGAGGTGGGTTTGCAGCTAGTACTAATGGATTTTCCTTCATTTACATATACACTATAGGTACTCTTCAGTAGATAGTTAATATACTGCAGAGTCCAGGTGAAGATGTATGTTCTGTGAACATCTCTGAGAAGGAGCACTCTTATTTCATGAGGTGTCCAGTAGTTCAGGAAAAAGCAACGGGTATCATGGAGTGTGATTCCTTGGCTCAAATTACTTATTGGAATTCACGAAAATATGTTAGAGCAGATACATTATTTATAATAGACAGGTTTCTCTTGATTTCCAGAAAATGTATTTTTCCCAGGTATGTACATTAGTATATATCTAGCTGATCACGGCTTTGGATGGAACCCTCAGCTTATTTGACGCTCAGTTTTTGTCTAACTGAAATGGGACTGGAAAGAAATAACTCTGAACGTTCTTGACCAGCTCTGGTATCCTGAGAGTTGATCTCCATCATACTGTGTCCACTTCAAACACAGAGACTCTTGTACAATTACAAGGGGAAAACCCTTTCAGCCCTTGTCTGTGAGACCTGTAGGGTATTGCATTTAAGGAGTAATAACAGTCTCCTGCAAGTAGACCCCAAAGTGATCAAAAGAAGTGAAAAACAGTAAGATTTTCCTTGTCAATAGTACAAGTCTGTGTCAAGGGTTCTTGTGCTACTAAGGACAGTCTAAAAATTTTAAGTGACTTGCACTTAAAAGCCCACATTGCTTTCATCCCACTGAGTGAAATGGATCCAAAGATGAAAGTCCCATTTTTTAATACTGTCACAGATCCAAATTAAGGAGAGGTGTCTGCAGAAGCCTTTGATTATAGATCATAAAATCTCCAGCTTATATCAGACACTGTAAAATTGCTCGGTGACAAATGAAATGCCTGCGCACTAAATATATCTTTTAAGCACATCGCAGTTTGGTGCGTTTATCTCTGAGATACAATAGGACTTCTGCAGGTCGCAGGTACAAGGTCAGAAGCGCTGATTCTACTGGTTTGGAGTGTAACACTTAATGGCCGATTATTTGAGGACACCGAGCAGAGGCTTTGAGCAAATATACAGACAATATTTCATGTGGAAACTTCAGAAGCCAAGGGACCAGCCATATTTAGAAGTAATGACAGACCAGACTCAGCATGTACAGACATGGTTCAGAAACCACAGAGGCCCACCAGGACTAAGCTTCATGACCATAGCTTGCTGCTGTGTAGTGCTCTGTAGTCAAAGAGCCTTCACACACAGGCTCTCAATTGATCTTTTTGGCCACATAGTGAAATGGGCAAGGCAGGAATTATGGCATCCATTTTATTGCACAGGAAACTGGACTCAGAGAGGTTAAATGACTAGGCCAAGGTCACCCCGATGGCTTACAGCACAACCATAGGGTCTAAATAAACGCCTGATGACTTCAGCTTAGGGATCCATCTTTACAGTGAACACAGAAGATGACAATGCTTATTCAGTCATAAGTCAGCCATTTTTAGTGCTATATTCTGTCCTGTAGAGTGAGGCAAGACAAAGAAGTAGACATTTAAAAGACTTGTTTTGTCCTGTCCTTAGCATTTCCTAAATCCTAGGGGTGATGCAGGTATATCTCAAAAATGACAGAGGAAAAATGTCACACTTGCATGACCAATAAAGGAGGTTTCTCTAAAAGGTTCAGTAAATGAGGAGAATGGGCAAGATACAAGCGACCTTAAAATGGATGATTGACAGGCAGAGAAAAGGGCAAACTGGCATAACCTGGCATACTAGAAGCATGCTTCTCAGTGCTGCTTTCCAATCATGTCTATTCTGTCTCCCTTTCATCCAGCCAGCCCATATCCCATAGTCATCTATCTGTCAGTCAGGGATGCTGCCTGTGCCACTTACTGTTTCTTAGTTGCCAGGGAGCCAAAAGGCTACTCTCTTTCTTCAGGTAAATAAATTGAAATTTCCCAGTCACTCCTCTGCCACACACACTCCAAGTAATCATAGCCAGTCCTGTCTGTTACTCTCCATCGTCCTTCTTTTGCACTGTACTGAAGATATAAGCAAATCTTGTCTACCTGAGGCATGGAAGCAGAGTTTTCAAGGTCCTGACCAGCTTGCAAACAAGAAAGGGCAACAGTGAACCAACTGTGGGTACAAGCCTTCATTATTATTAGTGGGATTTGCCAGCAATATAACCAAGAAGCCCTTTCCCCCGGTTGAACTCAGTCAAGGCACCAGAGTTTGTCATCACTCAGGGTCCACCGTCAGCAAAGAGGAATTCCAAGGGGCAAGAGAAATGAGAACTAGTTACCCTCTCCACCAGATTTTCTTTCCCTTTACCCTCTTCCACCTTCATTAAACTTCATTTGATTCATAAGATGGCAGCGTTTGTAGGTTTTTCCTCTTCTCATTCTCAATCTCAGGTCTATATTGTCTTCAGTACTTAGAGCGTAGCTTGCAACCTAAGAGTGACTTACTGGGACCAGTCTGAAATCTTGCATATAGAAAATGTGACTCTCTGTGCTCACTTTATCATTTTGCTCCTTAATTCTTCTCTCTGACCTGTGATTCTTATACCTGTGATATTAACCAAAATGCCAATCAGGTGGATAGTAAGGAATAATGAGCTATGTCAGTCAGAGACTTGCACTCAAGTATCTACCATTACCTACACCCCTAGTGTGTCTACCGTTGCCTACACCCCAAGTGTCTACCATTGCCTACACTCTGAGTGTCATCTACACCCCTTGTATCTACCATTGCCTATACCCGTGTGTCTACCATTGTTTCCACCCCTAGTGTCTACCATTGCCTACACCCAAGTGTCTACCATCGTCTACACCCCAAATGTCTACCATTGCCTGCACACCAAGTGTCAACTATTGCCTACACCCAAGTGTCTACCACTGCCTACACTCTGAGTGTCTTCCATTGCCTGTACATTTTCAGAGAATAGGAAACACCTTCCTGCAGGTTTTATTTTTTCAAACTAAAGAGAGGTTAGAGTGTGTGAAAACATTTTGCTTTCTCGGCATAATAACTGAAGACATGCAGCTTGTCTGTCTTCCTTCAGCCAACCTTAGGCTGCTGTTTGTTTTTGTTGGAGGGACTCTGAGAACCTCGACAGCCAGGAAATTTGGTTCTGGTGATTGATAAAGGATTCTAAATTCAGCAGATAGCCATGAGAGAGGTGGGAACACATGTCCCTAGGGGGCTGGGTGTGGATTTAGAGGTCTTTTTAGGAAAGGGAAGACAGTTTTCTTACCAGCATGGGCTGTGTAACAACAGCACAAAGATCCTGCTGGTGGGAGTGAGTGCGGCTGGGCAGTGCTCCCGCAAGGATGTTTCCTAACTACTGAAGCAAATACAGACAAAGCTATGGAGAAAGAGGGCAGAAACAACACAAGGAAATACATTGTCTCAAAAGCAAAGCAGATTTGGAAGAAGCTGCAGAGCAGAAAGGGCTCTGCTGTCTGCTTTAGCTGAAGCCTGTGGAAAGCAGTGAAAGAACAGAGAGGTGCCCTGTTTGTAAGGTTGTACAGAAACAGAAGTTTCAGCCGAAGCAGTGTGTCAGCGAGAGAGGGCAGTATTGGTACACCTAAGGCAAGAGCACGGTGCATACAGGCAGAGCTGCAATTTTTTTTCTGTTCAAAATTTATGAATTCTTATTGTTGTTTTTCTCTCCCCCAAACTATTCTCCCCCCACATCTACATTTCTCTTAGAAGTTTGCTCTGACCCCCTTCAAAAAATGAAACCCTAAAGTTGCACTTACGAGGTCCTAGGAAAGATTTACCCCAGATCAGGAAGAACGGAAAGCAAACCAAATCTGGTAAGGAAAAGAAAAAAAATGATAAATTACCTGTTACCAAATGAAATCATTTCAATCAAAAGCATTTTTTTAATGAATGAACTTGCTTCTTTACTTGATTCTAGCTTTAGCAAAAAGATGAAAGAGATTTATGACCTGTGTCTCTTCAAGTTTGATGCCACAAACGTGCATGTTCTCATTAATAGTCATTTCCTCATCAAGAGTAGGCTTTTATGCAGACAATGTGCATTGCTTTCACAGCCTTCTTGGTGGCAATTTTTATTCTTCAGAAGTTGAACACCTTGTCTACAGGCATGATGTGCTGCATGTGTTAAACTGGGGTCTATGGACTAGGGATGTTTTATTGCTTGTGTATTTCAAATACCACCAACTTACCTGGACCCTCTGTTTCAACTTTCACTGGTTTCACTGTTCTGTTGAGGAGGTGGGCACAGCCAGGACAAAGGAAAATCTTTAACAATTTGAATGTGAGTGTATTGATGGGTGTGGCTGAGATTTCTTCAGGATTTCGGAATTTGCACATGTGAGGATGGCTACCTTCACACTGAGACTCACTGGAGTGAAAGCTATAGGGACCTAACAGAGCTATATACCGAGCTTCAACAGTGAAAAATAAAGTAAGTAAACATAACCATTCTTTCTCAGTAGGAATAGGGTGTTTGGTTCCTCTACATGGAGCAATTTCTGTTTGAATGTTCACTGAATACATTGGCCCCAGCCTCTGTTTGAGTGTATATTTAGACAAACAAGGAAGCCATCAAGTAGGAATGAATAAAAACTTCAAATAAAAGAATTAAATGTTTTTGTCACAAAATTATCCAACATACCCAAAGTGTGGATATTACAGAGCCAAAAATAATTAACAACATATGTTTGAGAAATGTTCTCTGTGTGACATTAACATGTAGATAATGTTAAAGTATATTAACCCTTTAGGACTCTCATCACTGTAGGCTCATGTCCCTCTTTCCACCACATGGGACTTGGGTGACTGCAGGATTTATATGCTTAGCCTCTGCAACTTTGTGATTTTATATTACTAGACAGAGACAATGCCCATGTTAACTGATTCTCAAGATATCCTCTTTTGGGGCTATTTATATTTTGACATTTAATCCTACCATCTTAGTATTTCTCAATTCCTGCTTTCCCTACTTTGCCTGCTTTGTCCTTTCAGGCACTTGAAAATGCCAGCAAACTTGGATCTGTGTGGTTTTGTTCTATAGTTTCTGATCAAATCAATTTACCTACTACGATGCAATCAAATGGCATCTACATAACCAGCACCTCTCCTCTCATACTTGTTCCCACCTCTGGCCTCTGCTCTGTACTTCTCACTTGAATAATGCTCCCCAGATGTCACCATTTTCATAGCTCATTGTCATTTTAAATTATGGTGATACAAATGGCCGTATTCATTTTTCCATTACCCAAGGTTTCTGGGCCCAAATCTTATCTAGAAACCCTATTGTCAGTCAGCTATCTACTACCCTGATTCTTACCTCTGTCATGCCAAACACCATCTGTCTGGGAACAGGTAACTATCCACATGTGTACCCTGATGTGTATATGCACAGTGCATTTCCAGTGAATACATCTCTCTTTGTTTTTACTGCTATACCATACAAGCCACTGTTTCTCTTGCCTGGATTACCTAACTTGTCTTCAAGATTCCTCCAGGTCACACAATTAGCCACTCCAACCCACCCATCATAAAGACCCATCTTTAAAATACCTGCCTGGTAACTTTGAAACTTCCATTTACTTTGAACAACAGATCGTCAGAGTTGACAAAGTGTTTGTATTCCTGAGCATATCCATCTCCCACGTCTTTGCCTCGTGCTTAACTTGCTGCAGCAGTGTGAGGTTTCTTTGAATTGACTTGCTGTAGTTTTTCTAATTCAGGGTTTCTGCTCATATCCCCTTTGTTCTTCTCAGCTATGACTCTTTCACAGACTTCCTATGCAAGTGAAAATGTCAGCTCTATGCAGAGACTTCCCTGAGCACTACGCATGGCAAGCTCCCTCCCTGTCCTTTATCTCTGGGACCTGTTTTCCTTCCTTGATACAGTCCATGAGAGGAAGACCATGTCTACTTCCTTCACCAACATCACCCAGTATCTAGTGATGCTTGACACATATTAGTCCCTCAACAAATATGTATTAAAGGAAGAAGTTTCTTTTTAAGGAAGCAATAGGTTGGCTTTTTATCTTAAGTGAAATGGCTACACTCACAGACAGACTTTTAAAAAGGTATATTTTCCTTTTTTTTAAGGTATATTTTCTTACTAACTGGTTATGGCTCCCTGCTGACCACTCATAAAACTCTGTAAAATTAAATACTTTTTTGTCATCTGTGGACTTTTCAGAATACAAACTCTCCTTTCTTTGTCAGGCTAAAGATAATCTGTTTGCATGGAGAGAGTTAAAATTACCTGAAGACACCTCCTCCAGTGAAAACACACTTCCCAATCTTCTCCAAATAGCCAGTGACTGGGAACCAAACATTCAAGTGCCTAAAACTTACAGGAGACATCTCACTTAAATGATCACAGATGTATTGGGGCAGATATTACACTTAAACAATTCTGAAATAAAACCATTCACTCAAAATCACTTGAGTAATGTAACAAGACCACTTAATTCAAGTATTATTTGTATGACTGCCCTCACATTTTGGGGGCAACTGTTGTTTTCTTGTAATTTCGGCGATGTCTGAGTCTTGCCATCTCTGACTCTTCATGGAGTGCTGTCCCATGTGTTCATACATGCACCAAAACCCCTAAATATATGGTTGACCTAATTAGATGAACATAAATTAGAAAAGCTGGATGAAAAAAAAAAAGATAATGAGAAGAAACTATGGATATATTCTAGACCTGATCCAATCTGTGAAATTTGCAACACAAGTATAAAAATGTCCAAAGGGAAATAAGCTAGAAGGACACTGGTCATGTTCTAGGAGACCAAACTTGGCTGTTCTGTGCTCCATGACTGGGAGAGGTAAGATCTCACCGAAAAGAGTCATCTTTGTGAACTGAGCCAGGGTAAGAAATATTGAGTAAAAAAGGAAAAGAAGTTTCTGAAGTTGAAGCTCCTGACCCAGTTTACTAAAATGCACAACCAGTATACATATACTCTGCACAGTTAGAAAACAAAGTAATTTTTCCGCATCAAGCACTAGATCACTCTGTTGTAAATATACAGAGAGATTACTTTGATTCAGAAGAAATTGTACCCAAATGATAACTTGTAGTTTTCAAATATATGAAAAAATGGAGTGTTCAAACTCTGTCCACTAGGAGAATTCTGGAAAAGGTACCGAGGGTGATACACACTTCTTATGCAAAGATCTCACATCGTCTGTCATATTCCTCATGTCCTGTACAGTAGACAACAGCACACTCTAGGGCAATAACTCCATATGTGGCTGCATTTCCAGCCCTGTCACACCTCTATTACTATCTCCTAACTCTTAAAATATGTCTTTTTTCCATTTTCGCTGGTGGCATCTTCTTGTGGCTTAGTCATTTTAGTCCCATACTCTGTGATGAAGGGACTGAATTTCTGTTCCTTGATTCATGTACAAATTTTTCTATATCTAAATTCCTGTACATAATTTCTGCCAAATGTTTCCTGACTGTTACATTGAGGTATGAAAACTTTCTTCCAAATTCCCATGAAAGAATCATGTGTCTACTGAATTTGGCAGTCAACCCCACCTGCCTTTTGATATATCTCCTATGGTTTTTTTTAAATCACCTTATGTTTTGAGCAATTTTTAAAATTTTATGTAGATATTAAAATTAGATTATATGACTTGATAGCAAAGCTCATGCGTTTATTTATTTCTTAATTTTCATAAAATTTTGCAAGTTTGACAGACACTTTCTATAGCCATGACTTTCCTTTCTTGGTGATCCTTACCTTCATAATTTTCTTGTGTTGTGAGGAGAAGTTGTTTTCAAATACTCTAAACATTTCGCATCAAGGAAAGACATGCCATCTTAAATGTTGCTGCTGTTGTTGTCTTAATTTCAGAATTTGGTTCCTTAATTTACTTGTTTGTGTGAAGTCATTTCTTATCAAATGTCAGCTGAAGAGTATATATGCCTGCATTTAACATTGTGCTAGACATTTTTGGTCTGCCTTAGAAAGTATTTAGCAGTTCTCAAATGCCTTTTGTTCCTCTCTTTCTTTTTATTGCTTTTTTTACTATCCTTGGTTATCTTCAACTGTCACAAAGCCCAGAGCATGGCCGTGGCCAGCCCAAGCAGGCTTTAGTCAGCTGGTTTCACTCACACCAATTTTGCACACAGGAGTTTTGCCCAGTGTCAATACAAAAGGTGCCACACGTGAGGTTTGTTGTGTTTTTGCTTTTCAAGTATGACAGTTTGCTTAGCATGCATATACTCACAAAGGCATGGACTTAGGGACAAAGAGTTCCTCTGTTCTCCAAACCCTCAAGATTATAACTCTAATCCAGGGAAACTATCCCATCCTGGAGTATCGGATCTGCAGGTGGCATGCAGTGACAGAGATCTATGTGGACCCTGGTAGAAGAGTGAAGCTAGGGGACTTGCCACGTTACCTGCAGCTCTGGGTGTTGATATCCTCAGCACCAGCCTCTCTTTATGAATGTGGCAGCAGTGGAATGTGGCAGCTGATGGCTGGCTTAAGGAGGAGTAGCTTGTGCATGGAGTTGTTATGGATTTTCCCTAAGGATGAGGAATCATACAGCATAGTGTTCAACATGCTGCAGCCAAATGCTGTGCTTGTGAAGCCAGCCTGTCCAGCCAAACAAGGCTGCTCTGTGTGGAGTGGTCCCCAGCAGCCTCTCCTGGTAGCATTGCTAGGATACAAAACTGAGGTCCATGTTAGTATGAAAGTGTGCTTTCAGATTAATACATATGTGTTTATATACATATGTATGTATTTAGGAAGCGAGGGAGAAACAAAACAGAGGGAGAAGAAAAGGAAAGAAAATCAGGAAAACAGTCAGTCCCTGGTGCTTTTCCTGGGCCTTACAGGCAGAGGGATGACATCACCAGCAGCCTATCAGAACACTCCAGCTTTTTTCAGGTTCTGAAGCTGATGTCATCATCCCTGATGTAGCCCAGAAATGAAAATAGAACCATCTCTAAATATACAACAATGAGAACCAAGCGCTGCTTTGAAAGGATGAACAAACCAAGAAAAACTCCTTAACTGAGAGTCTTCTTTCATAAAGAAACTAAAATTTGGTTTCTGGAGCCACTAACCTTCATGTTTATTTTGGGCAGCTGGAGACTTTGCAAACTGGCAGTCAAAGCCAATTATCATACAAGTGGGGCCAGTGCTGCTCTTTTAGCTTGCACTGTATGTGGCACAGAGCCACTGGACACTGCCATAAAAAACAGCAGAATTGTGGCCACAGTGACAAGGTGACAGTCTGAACTTGAGGGAGAAGATGAGGATTTGGGGTTCCTCAGCACAGTGGGCAAAGGGCTGTCATTGTCAATGCGTTCCACTTAGCTACAAGCAGAGTTTACAGTTGTTGAAGTTTGATTGATCTGTTGATAAACACTAATGTTTTCCAGTTGACAATTTCTCCATGTTAATTTCTTTAATGCTGGCAGACCTGCCTGGCAGGGCCCTATAAATAGTATCAGTGTCATCATCCTTTTTAAGTTATTAATGAGCCATCGAGTTTCAGGGGCTGGGGTTTGGGGACAGGCTGTGCTTCACTGCAGTTTCTGACATTGATACCGTAGTATTTGGAATAAGGTTTATATGAGAACATGCTTTTCAAAAATAATTATAGCATTGGCCAAATGTTTTCATTATAAAGGAGAGTTATTCTTAATTAGTGACCAATTAAACTTTGGAGAGAGGAATAAAATGCCAAACTTCTATACAAGAATGTCCTTGATGCCCAGACATCAATATTGTCCCCATTTCAGCCTCAGCCACCCTCTGGTCTCTTTGCTCCCTCTCTCTACACATACCCCATTAACATTGAGATAAATGAATGCCTGATCAGCTTCTTCCCCTACTCTTCCGTCTGCCAACTGGTGACAGGGGACCAGAGCCGACGTCTTCAATTAGCATATCCTCATCCTGCAGCTGGATGTACTGTGTGTCTATGGACAGCACACCTTAGCTGCTAAGCCTCTGAATAGCTCACAAATGTGAGCCTAGAACGGAGAGACAGAAGGACACAGCTTAGGGTCATCAGAGAAGGAGGCTTTGAATGAGAAATTACCAAGACCAGATTGGCCCGTGGGCACATCTGCGGCAGCTTGATTGGTGATTGATTCAGGAATGCCCAACCCTTTGGTAGATGGCACCATTCCAGGCAGGTGGTCCTGGGCTGCAAAAGAAGCATAGTTAATGAGCAATGAGCAAGCCGATAAGAAGAATTCATCTCTGGTCTCTGCTTCAGCTTCCTGATTGAGTTCCTGCCCCAACTTCTCTCAGTGATGGACTGTGATCTGGACATGTAAACAAAAAACATTCTTTTTCTTCTCTAATTTCCTTTGTCTGTGTTTTTATCACAGCAACAGAATGAAACTAGAAGAATGCCTAACTCAGAGTGTCCTTCCCAGGGAGGCAAAGCTTAGGGAAGGAGAACTGCTGTGGCTCTGTCCCTCTGTGGCAACATGGGGGAAGAGCTGAAACATCTAGTGTCCGTGGAAGATGCTTATCTCAGCTGGACCAAAGTGAAAACAAGTTTTCTATTTCAGTGCTGGGTCTCCCAACCTCCCAGTTCTTAGGGAGAGAACTCAGCAAAAAGTAACTTGGAATCAAAGGCAAATCCACTGCACTATTTTTTTTTAACATCTAAATATGTTGTCTCCATTTAGAGACCATTACAGAACACTTGGCTTGGTGCCGTTCTGTAAATCAACAGCTTCCGGAATGTAATTATTATCCATAAATTGGTACCAAAGACACACATGCCAGTGCTCAATAATCTCAGTCATAGTTAGAAATAGCACAGTGGGTCTTTGAAAATAAAGGTCACGAATTTGTTCACAGTTTAATGAGAAGTGATTTCTTGATACAGAAAATTGTTTCCTTATAAAGGGGGGGGGGTATAATTGAAGATTTAAGGAATAAGTAAATTTAAATGACTGAGGAATTAGTGGGTGCCAGTATCACAGGAAGCTCCAGCCCAGTGAATGAATGATTTTAACATGATGCCACTAGAGAGGAAGAAAGTGAAAGAGCTACAGTTGTCATCATTCACCTGAAGTTGCTCTGAGTGAGAGTTTAAGGCAACTCAGCAATAAGAATTAATAGGTCAAGAAGTGTCCATCTCACCGGGACAGCTGCACGGCCTCCCCTCAAACCTCTAATATGCAAAGCCCATGTATCCAGTGAGCTTACACCTAAAGAAAAACAACAAACTCTCCAGATAACCACTGCCCAGTCTCTAAGCTTCACTAGGCAATAGTCCCATGTACCACTGGCAGCTAAGTGGCAGGGGGCGACTAGAGGTACTGTTGGAAAAATAAAAAAGGGATGTGCATTACACTTATTTGATCAAAAGGAATGAATTACAGCAATCCATCCTAATCATTGCCAAATCAATTATATAATAATCCAGAGAACTGGAACGAACCGGTTCCTGCTGCAACCAGGATCACAGAAAACCATACGCTATCAGACAAAGAATGTCACTAGGAGGTCTGGACTTGGAGAAGTCTTTTCTTTCTTTTTTTTTTCCTGTGCTGGTCTTCACAGTGAGAAATCGTCAGCGGAATATCCTCTATTAAGATTGCCACCCTTGAGTGGATATGATTAAAATATAATGTATGATTCTCAAAGAAATCATAAATATAGTATTTTTTAGAAGATTGCTGTCCTTGATCTTGGGCTATTTGTGCTAATTCTAATGGACCTCCCTGTGAGTGTAGACATTTATACACGGATATGCACATAGAGTATTGAACTAGTGTGTGGAACTGTTTCCATTTTAATCTATTTCTGTATGAATGCATGCATAGAATACATAGCCAATCTGGTAGCGTATCCTCGCTCTGAAATCAAAGTACAGCCAAACAGTGATCTTTCTCTTTATGACTTTAGTTTTTAATATATCCTATGACAATTTCCATAGGATGTCTGTATTTTTACATTCCAGAAAATATTTCTCCACCCCAAATACTTTCAAGGCTTGATTAAAATGTCTTTTCTCAGATAGAGGGCCATTTAAAACAATTGAAGCAAGAAAGATAAAACCTATATCTGAGAACCTCATTGCATCTTTATGGGTCTTGAGGCAGTCTTAGCCAAGTGTTGCTTTCTTTGTGGTGGACATATACTACCAACCACTATCTTCCTTGGCCTTAACCTAAGAAAAGTTTCCCTTGGGTTAGCAGGGTGTCAGAGGGTGCTATAAGGAGGTTGCCTTGTTGTCTGCTTCTCCAATGTAGGTCTCACAAAGAATTTTATATCCATAGTGTACCCCTGGTTCTTGGAGAATTCATAGTTTAAATTCAGACTGGAAATCAGCAAGTCACAAAGAAAGACATCACTCCCCAGCTGCTGGCTTCATTCTCTATTATCCCTGATTCCTATCTACACCAGGATCTAGGGCAGAAAGGCCACCCATGCCCAGTGTTTACAAGCATGTCTTTGTTGCCTGACTCCCACGGTACCAGCTGTCATCAAGTCTTCTTCCTGTGTGAGTAGGTATCCCACTTGTTCTGTTTCAGGGAAAATAGATGTTGGCTGCCAGCACAGGTCTCCTTGTCTCCTTCTTATGTACAATGGGTGTGCTACGCATCTGCTAAAGACTGCTTGGTTACTGTGTCCTCTCCTTGCCTAACATTTTCCTCAGGATTTTTGCTTCAGACTTTATACTTTTTTCCCTTACTGACCACTTTTAAATTCAGAATCACCAAAGTGCAATGCCATTCAGTAATGAAGAAGCCCATCTCCTAATTTCCCTTAATGTTAACAGAAGGCAGACACAACAGAGGGCTCAGATTAGCTACTCAATTGGTGTTCACTGATAGAGATACGCATGTACTAAACTCTTTGTAAAACACTGTTTGTTTTTTCAATGTGGGAATGAGAAAAAGAGAAAGAAAGTTGCATTTCAACACTTTATTGTTCATAAATATACAACATTGATTTGGGGGCTATAATAAGAGAATGCCATAAGGTGGGTAACTGTACACAGTGAAAATTAATTATCCACATGTTTGGAAGGTGAGAAGTTCAAAATCAGGGTGGCAAGAGCTTTGTGTATGGAAAGGACTTTCTGTTCCATAAATGGCAGCGTCTTTCTGTGCCTTCACATTGCAGAGGAAAAGTCTTCTCCTGGGCTTTTTTTTTATGCTGCCAACAAACTCTCAGAGCTTAGTCACTTTCCACTGTCTTTATCCCTTGAATGCTTTGTCTTAGAGGTCTGGCTTTCCCATATGGTGGGGAATGGGATGACTTCACACCTTCAGATGATGGAATGCTTTTCAGCTCTTTTAACTTAAGTCTTATAATAGTATTTAATTCCAAAATGTGATCATAAATATGTATTCATTATCAGTGAATATCTGGGGAGTTCCTTTTGTAAAAAAAAAAAAAAGTTGACTTACAAAGCATCCTGAGTCTGTAGATCAGACTAGAATTTAACACCAGAAACCAGATTCCTGTTGAGTTTGTTCATGAAAAGATTGGTTAATTCTTCTTGCTGTTTGAGATATTAATCCTTCCACGCAGTCTTTAAAACATTTAAATGAATATCATGCCAAGATTTGGATACAACAAAATCATACTGAAAGCTTCCTAGGAAAGCTGCAGAGGAAAGCTGTCATTACGCTCTTATCACACACACAGGCACAAAGGAAGCAACAGTTTGACTGCTTATCCAGCAGCTGTCAGTGATTGCAGATGCTGGCCAGCATAGGTGGCCAATGTGAAGCTCAACAAGCTCCAATCTTCTAGGTACTGTGAATTATGGGAATCAGTCAGGTGGTAGACAGAGCTGTGCATGATTGTCTATCCCATCCTGTTAGTGACATTTATTTTGAGAGAGATTGCTAATATCTAAGGATCCACAGAGCTTTAAAATTTTCCATTCCAAATTAGAAATCACATGCCCTCAAGATACTGCCCTTCCTGGAATACTCTGTGTTTAATAATTCGCCTCATCTCTGATCTCCCCCTCCTTTTAAAGCCTGTATCACCCCATTAAGAGTGCTTTCCTACCCCATGTTGACCTATGAACTAATTCTTTCATGTGTGTTGGGTTAGTTCAAAGTAATTGTTAGTGTCTCTTGGGTATAACCGTGTTGTGGGAGTTTTGGTATTTTTAAAGACTCAGCTATGTTATGCAAACGTGTTTTGTTTGAATCCCAGGTGTGGGTTATAGGGCTGCTTTAGATTGTCCACAGCAGCAGACAGTTTGCCTTGTGCAGGCTCTGAGAGGGTCATGATCTTTGACAGCTGCAGATAGTTTAATTCTGGGGACTGCGAGAGGGTATCAATATCAGAGCCAAGGAGTGGTTGCTGTTGCTGTAGTTTGATGGGGAAAATAATAAGAAGTTGAAGATATCCTTCCTATGAAGATTGAACTTGTCCCAAGGAGCCCACAGACACTAAACAGCAGGAAGTAGCCCAGCCTAAGAGAGCTACTCCATCTTTCCCCACTAACCTTCCTTCTCTCCTACTTGGTGTTGGGGTGTTAGAAGGGGTTGGGATAGAGAAGGGAGGTAGAGATGTAAGAAATCCAAATAAAATATGCAAAAATATGCTAACAGAATATTGTAATTTTATCTGAAAAACAACTTTATTCTTTTTTTTCTTGATATATTTTTTTTATTAATTTATTCTTGTTACATCTCAATGTTTATCCCATCCCTTGTATCCTCCCATTCCTCCCCCCCCCCCATTTTTCCATTATTCCCCTCCCCTATGACTTATAGAGAAATTTTTTTTTAAATATAGTTAAAAAGATAACCCAAGGCCCAAATGAGTTTTCAGTTAAGAGTTGAAGATTTTAATCTATCACCAATTTTAAAGAAGAAAAAATAATAAAGAGTTAGATTTCTTTTTTCTTTATATATTTCTTTATTGTTAATTAATTAAGTGGTTTATTTTTTACATATACATGTATGTTATTCCACATATATACAATAAACTACCTACAGCAAGAAGAACCATGACACAATCAGGAATTATATAAATGTTACAAATAGCTTTGGCTATTTGTATTTGGCACCCTAGAAGAAAACATCTTTCCTAACTTGGTACATTTAAAACTCTGAATGTAAATCAATCTCCATCATATCTTGTCATTATAAACTTAAAACATCTATCTAGACCTAAAAACATCTTACCCCCTAAACAACTAAGCTTCATTGTAAATCTAAGCTACCTGGCCTTCAACTCCATCAGAGATTTGAGAAAGAATAAACTTGATTACCTGAGTATGCTGGGAGTGCAGGTTAGTAGATTTCCAAATGAGAAGATGACAGAGACAGTTTGCTACCTGAATAGTCACCCAAAACTCTATTATGTTGGAGAATCTTCTTCAGCCTTCTGTCCCCATATATCTGACAGACATATTTGTGAGGCTGGAACTATTGAGGACTTGCTTACCCTGTCTTGGCAAAGTCTGGCCATCAACTCTGCCTGCATCCAAGCTTGCTGCTTTTTAGGTAGAATTCTGTCTCTGTTAGAAATGAGGACATTTTCCACAGTGGCTTGTTTGCCACATTTGAAGTCATCTTCATAAGGAGGTTCTTTGATGATTATCATCCTCTTTGAGGTAGGCTGGGTGTTGCCAGGAGTTAACGTGTCTCATTGTCAGTGAATCTTTAAAATAATAAAAACTTTTAAAAATGCCATATTCAGCTCATCTCTGAGGTTTTTCAAGACCTTATCTAATTATCCTAATTTATCTTTCTATAGAATCATATCTATATGTTGCACCTAAGATGTATATTCTTGTGATAAAATTAGACTAGTAATTGACATGACCATGATTTGATCAACTAACAATTAACTTATATAACTTACTTATCCTAAACAGCCTACAATAGCACTTTCAAAGTATTAGAAGTAAATCTTATATTATAATTGAGCTATATGGGTACCTCATATTATAATAGAAATATATATATGTATATAATGTGTGTGAAGAATAATCTTACATTTTAATTCTATACCATCATATCTAGAATTAAATGTATTTTGTACCTATATACAAAATTCTTTATGAGTGAATTAGACATAACCTTTTGATTGACAGTTGAGGCATTAGGTTGAGGAGTAGATTCACTAAGCTACTTTTTGTTCTATCTTCCCTATATATTTTCATATTCCCCCTTCTTTCTCTTTAACCCCTATATCCAAACCTAAGAATTTAAGGTAAAAGTAGACTTCTTAAAAATGATTTCATCACTAAACACACACGTAAGTGTAAGGCTAGAAATGTAAGACCACCTTAACATAAGGTACTTTAGAAGAGCCAAATAGGAGGAAGTGGTTCTCAGCTGTCTTGATTCAAAGAAAGAAATACAACTAAAGGAGACGCTTGCAGATGTATGGCTGGAGTAACAGTGTCGGGTGAACTCCCTAGAGTTGCTATGAGAAGCTTATACGACTGACCGTACAACCTAAGGACAAAGGCAATTAAACAGGAAGTGAGACATAGCAGGCTACAGAGCAGAATCAACTTGAGTCATTGAGGAAATAACCAGCCATAGCCAGCCAGAGATCCAAAGCAGAGACAACCATGGACTGGCTGTACTTCTCTTTGCCTTATGGTTGACACTGTTCTTACAATTTACTTAAACAGAAACAAAGTGGTAACACAACGTATTTCTAGTCCCAGGACAGTGAGGTAGACAATGGATATGGAGCCAGGAACACAGAAAAGCTAGCACTGTATGTTATATTTGTCTTTGACTGGACATAGGTGAAACAACTGTCATTTCCAACATGGACAAAAAAGTTGTGAGAGTCATAATTCCTTGTCTTAAAGTTCTGCTTGTTTAGGGTGCACCAACATGGCTTCTTACTAATGTCAGCTTCAATCAGGGTAGCACAGATGAGGAAGTAGGAAAAAAGCAGCCTGCGAGGAGTAATCTATAGAAGGAAATGCTTAGCGAATGAATGGGCCAGGCTACTACTTCCTATATTGTGAACTGATCACGAAGTCAAAATAGTAAATATAGCTTATTACTTCCATTATCCACTCTGTTTTATCATTGCTTTGTTTCTTCTCTAGACAGGATTCCTTACCTGGTAGGATGAGTCAAACTTTCATCCCACAGGATCTGCATCTTTATGGTCTTGCCTTCCCTGGCTGGCTGAGTTTTTTTTTTTTTTTTTTTTCATAAAGTGGCACTGGAAACTTTGCTAAGAATAGTGGGAACGACTCCCCTGGGTTCAAAACTTACCTACCTTTCCCCAGACCCTTATTGTATTGCCGTGATAGTTCCCCCTAGGTAGAGTTGAATGGCAGATGAACCAAAAATAGCAGAGGCAAATTTCAGCTTCCAATTTAGAGAAACCAGAAGCATATACTCTGGGGGTTTGAACCAATGTGAATAGGCTACAGCAGTGAGTGGCCGCAAAGGCTCTCAGGATCACTAATGTTATTTCCTTTGTATCATGGGCTGGCTGTAACTCTAACTCATATCATTTTCATGGCAGGATCCCAACTGATAAATTAACCTACATGCCAACATGCAAATGGTGCTGGTCAATCTTCAGAAAGAAAAGAGAGCACTCACTGCTTGGAATTAATCATATCTCTTCTGGATATATTTCATTACGAAGTAAGTTATATGACAAAGCCTTACATTCATACAGAAGGGACATTTAATCCTACACAGGGATAGACAGATAATATCTATGATCAAGCATGCTAGCTACTAAGTACAGAGATGCTAGAACTACAGATGAGTCCTCATATTGTCACCGGATGATGCTTCACGCAAGGAGTGTGGGCACTGATATGGTATAGATCAATGTTACAATTCCGAGCAACACATTGACCTTGAAGACTGGTCTCTCCAGAAGGTTCTCTGACTTTTCCCCACCAACGTGTGTGACTAATTGGTAAGGTAATACATACATCTCCTCAATCCTGTCTCCTCTTTTAACCTTATGCACTCATTTTCTATATTCCTTTTCCTTGATTTATGACTTTTTTTTTTGCTCTGCTGTCTTTCATCTAGACTTCTACAGAAACTCAGAGGACAATAGAGGCAGAGTTGGATTATTCTTTCCAAGGATTCATGATGTTTTTTTTTTTACGTGTGTCAGTAATTTTCTTCAAAGAGAAGCCCCTCTGTATCAGTGTCTGCACCATAGACCTCTTCATCTTCTGCTAATCACTGTGAGCATCCTCTGTGAGCACAGTAGTGCTTCTGCTCATTCCAAGTTGGTGGAGCTTATAGTAAGTCCTTGAAGATCCTTGGTGCCTGTTAGTTTGCAGAGAATGGAAAGGTGATTGTTTTCAATGTTGAAAATAGATTCTTCTTTCATACAATATATCACAACCAGTTTTCCTTTCCTCCAAGATCCCTGACCTCCCCCTTTGCCCAGATCCACTTCCACTTGCTCCCCCTTCAGAAAAAAAGCAGGTATCCAAGAGATGACAGCCAAACATGACAAAACAAGATAAATGAGACAAGGACAAAGCTCAATGGAGGAGGGACAAGGCAACCTCTTTGGAGGAAAAGAGTCCAAAGAAGAGCTGTAAGGGTTTGCGCCGTGTCTTCTACATATGTGCTATGACTGTTACTGTGGTGTTTTTGTGGGACTCCTAATCATAAAAGTGGGAACAGCGACTTTCAATGGCATGTTATCTTTACACATATATAACAGAATATATACAGAATTGCTTTTATATTTCAATTGTCTATGAGTATATTTGGGAAAATTGAAGAACATACTAAAATATGTAAATATATCCCATGGTCATGGATTGGCATGATTAGTAAGTATTGTAAACATGGCCATCCTGCCAAAAGTGTTTTATTGATTCAGCGTAATCCCCATAAAAATTACTGATGAAATTCTACACAAAAGTTCTTAAAAGCCATGTTCAGCCTCATATGGAAACACAAAAATCCAGGATAGTTAAAAAAAATAACCCTGAATAATAAAAGATTACCATTCCAATCTCAAGTTGTACTACTGTGATACAGTAATTTAAAAAAAGGAAAGAAAGAAAGAAAGAAAGAAAGAAAGAAAGAAAGAAAGAAAGAAAGAAGCAACCAAAAATCTTTAAGACAATGAAAGTAGAATAATTTCTTAGGCAGTGGGGAGATTGGATGAGGGGTTTATACTGGAAAGAGCAATGTGAAGAGAAGCTGAGGCCCTGCTCATTATGGTATATAGCATGAATGGCTTTAACATCTAATATCTAAGAAGTGATATTCACAGGTGGAAGCAACTTTTACCTTTGAAAGACACTGCTTAAACCCTCCTTGAGAAGAAGAGAATATATTTTTAATGTTTCTTGCAACACAATTTAGTTGTACATAATAATGGGTTTCATTATGACATTTTTGTACTTATAGATAAAGCATTTTGACTATATTAGCTTCATTCTTTCTAGCTTCCCTCCCAGATGCCTGCCTGTCCTCATCTCGTTTATAAGCAATTCTGTCCCTTATTCTTGCCCCCTCATGTTTCCTCCTCCCCTACTACTTTTTCTTTTCCACTACATTTAAAATATTCTATCCATTCTTAACATCCTTCCATGTACTATACACTCTGGCAAACCTTTGCAGTACACTTCTACCCTGATTAATCTCTTCTCTGTACGACAGGAGTCACTGCTTATGGGCCGCCTTGCCTAATTAATCATGTACTGTTACATTCATTGCTCATCTATTTACTCAAATTATTATTTACCTCTTCATGCATACATCTTATCTTTCTATGGAAGAGTGGTGTTGAGAAAGTAATTTTATAAGACCAGTTCACTTCAGTACCCTGGAGAGTGTATAATGCTTGTGTTGGTGATATATTCCCAGGTGGAAGAACTATAGCCTCTCCCTCTGTACACAGCCCTTTATGATTTAAAGTATCTTTAATAAGCAGAACATTTTGGGTTGACTTTCACATGGGAGAGTATTTCCAATATAATTATTTACCTAATTGTATAGATTGATTATATAAAATAGAAAGGAGTGTTCTGTATCTGTATGTGGTACATGTGAGTTTGCACACATATGTGACAGCGGAGGCCACAGAAGAAGGTTTAGTGCCCTGCTCTGTCATGCTGTCTTTTCTTTTGAGGCAGGGTCTATCAGCAATCCTGGAGTCAGGCTGATGGCCAGGAAGCTCCAGTGATCCTTCTGTGTTTTCTGTTTCAGCACTGATGTTACAAGTGCAGGCTGGCATGGCTGCCACTTTACACGGATGCTGTCTATCCACACTCAGGCCCTTAAGCTTGTGCAGCAAAGCAGCTTCACCCACGGGGCGTCTCTTCATCCCAAGGGTGTTATTTTGATTGGTGGGTTTACGTTTTTTGTTTTGTTTTTTTTATTTACATTTGGTTTATTAATTTTTTTGAAACAGACTTTCTCAATATAGCCCTGGTTGTCCTGGAGCTCACTCTTTAGACCAGGCTAACCTTGAAATCACAAAGATCTCTTTCCCTCTCCTGCCTCTGCCTCCTGAATGCTGGTATTAAAGGCCTATGCTGCTACCACTTGGCCCCAAGACCATTTTTAATCTAACACAAACTTCAGAATCATGGATAGAGTGATGAAGGCATGTAAACATCCTCAGATGGGGACAGCTTTACAGAAAGACACTTCTATCAGGAAGTACAGCCTTCATAGATTTGATGTGGACTTGGTTTTGATAGGACTTTAATGGCAGAAATATTCCTCATCCAATTCTGAAAACCTTAATTCTGACCTACAGACATCAGTTACCCACATAAACCCAGTGTAAAGCCCAGTGTATATGGCCAGTGCTATTAAAGATGAAGCAGAGGAGATAAGAGCCAGGAGTGACGAGACATGTGAGTCAATCATGGCTTATTAGCAGAAAACTTTGATTCCCAGATTGCTACAGACAAAATTGACAAAGGTCCTCTAATTGTCTCATTGCCATTACAATATTTTTCCTACTAAAGGCACACACGATTTAAACTGTTGGAAAATTATTTAGAAAAAGCACAATGTGCTTCAACATGTAGAATTGTTATATGTCCTGTAATAAGGTCTGCTTCTTAAGCATACCGTGAAACTTTGCTGTGCTTTAGCCCTTGATGGTCTCTGTGAGCCTCCGTCCTCACATCGGGGCTGCACACTGGGTATTACATGAAAGGAGGACCAGGGCTCTCTCTTGCTGTTCACAGCCTACGCTCTGAACAGTTGGTCTTTGACCAGTTTGTGAGCCACATTCCAACTTGCTTTTGATCATTGCAGCCTCAGCTCTCATTTCTCATTCTCTCCTTTTTCACCTCACCTTGCCTTGCCCTTTGTTCTTGATGTAGCGCACTGTTTCCCAGGTCTTCCCCAGTGATACCAACTCTACTGCTCTCAGTAGATACTCTTCCTATGAGGAGGAGGTCCTGAACCCCCGTGGCTCAGTGCTGTCCCCTCCAGTTCTATGGCTTCCCTAGATTCCTCCCTCTAGATGCCATCGCCTGTCAGCTCTTCCCAGATCCATTGGGACACCAGGAGCACACTGAAACAGCATGAGATTATTTCCTGTTACAAAAAGACCATGTCTTGTGCTTAATTTTCTCCATCATAGCATAGCACATGCAAAATTGTGGCCACATGTACAGAACTTGAGACACCTTCATAATATATTCACAATACATTCTGCAGGGATGGTCCGAAATAGTGAAATGGAAGCTGAATTAAAAAAAAACAAAAAAACAACCAAACAAATAAGTTCTGACTTTTTTGTTTATTTACCTCATTAGCAATGTGAGTTTTGCATGCAAGAATAAATAATGATAATAGGTGATGAGGAAGGCAGAAGCTACAGAAAGTTTCTTTTGGTTTGGTGAGTTCCCATGGAACTTGAGGGAATGCCCTGTTTCTTTCATTATCTTCTTCCAAGAATTCAAACTACTAGGGATTAGAAACTACTATGATGTCTTACTAGTGTTAAATTTAACTTCTAGGGTTCTGGGAATTTTTTGTTCTGTGAAACTATTACATGCTATACATTGGAAATACAACTTTTGAATGTCTGTTACCTCTGTGATTATGTTCCTGACTAGTCCTTCTATAGCATTAAATCAGGAGAGGGCATCAAAAATAAGTAACTTAGTCAGACATGATAGCACATGCATACTATAGTGCCAGCACCCCATAAGGCTGGGAGAGGAAGATCAAAAGTTGACATCTATCTGCAGAGGTAAACAAAGTAAGAAACAGAAAGAATGAAGTAAAAGAGAAAAATAATTTAGAAGACTAAGAATAAGGAACTTTCAAATGTAAATAGTGAAACGTTTGCAATATGCTATTATGAATACATGTATATGAATAATACATATAGTTTTTTCACCTATTGACAAAATGTAAGAAAGCTTCATATAGAACCTTAAAGAAACAGAATAATTGAGAGATTATTAATCCTGCAATTTTATTATATTTGTTAGCTTAATAGTATAAACAGTCATTACCAAGAATTCCATCCATTGAGGTTTGACCATAGTCAATTTGAAGATGTTCACTCAAATACATGAAACTCAGTTTAGAACTTATATACCCTCAGAAGCATGTTTGGAAACACCTGAGAAGGGCACACCATGATCATTTACCCACATAGCTTGTTTTCTTCAAGGAGAGATATTTCCAAGAAAATTAACCATATATAGAAATTTGGGAACTGTTTAATCTTACGATTGAGATAGTAAGAATCAATGCATTCTTAGGAATAAGTTGCATTAAAACATTATTTTTTAGATATGCATCTTAGCTAGTTTGATAATTTTTCTCAAATCCTACTGAATATATATATATATATATATATATATATTATAATTCAGATAAATCTGAGGTAAATATGACTGTCACTCTGATGTTCATCTCACCCTAGTAACACTGCTGTCTTGACTTATATGAGCAAACAAGCTCATATTTTAAATTGCTTTAGAACTCTTCATGCAAGAGAATGCTTTCCAGCATTTTTATGGGGAACCTCTAGAAACACCTCCAACCATAGTATTAAGATGTTCAGCTAAATCCTTTGAACAGAACTTGGGCAGCAAACTGGAACAAGTTAAATTTGCTGTATCTGCAGCAATACAAAAAGCAATCTATAGATTCCAGGCAATCCCATCAAAATACTAACAAAATTCTTAGTATAGACTTTAAAAGAACAATTCTAAACTTTATATGGGAAAAAACCCAGAATATATTAAAAACAATCCTATACAATAAAAGAACTTCCCTTGCATCAAGCTGTACTACAGAGCAATAGTAATTAAAAACTGCATGGTACTGGCAGAGAAATAGACTTGGTTGATCAATGTAATCTAATCTAAGACACAGAAATAAACCACACACTTGGGGACATTTGATTTTTGACAAAAGAGCCAAAACCATGCAATGGAAAAAAAAGAAAGCATTTTCAACAAATGCTGCTGGTCTAACTGGATGGCTACATGTAGAAAAATGCAAATAGGTCCATATTTATCACCCTGCAAAAACTCAAGTCCAAGTAAATCAAAGACCTCAATATAAAACCAGATACACTAAATCTGTTAGAAGAGAAAGTGAGGAAGAACCTTGAACTCATCAGCACAGGAGACAACTTCCTCAATAGAACATCAACAGCTCAGGCTCCAAGATCAACAATTAATAAGTGGGACTTTTTGAAACTGAGGAGCTTCTGTAAAGCCAAGGACACTATCAATAGAGTGAAAGGACAATCTACAGATTAGGAAAAGATCTCCACCAATCTTCCAGCTGACATAGGGCTAATATCCAAAATATATAAAGAACTCAAAACATTTAAACACCAAAACCCAAACTAACCCAATTAAAAACGTGGCACAGAGCTAAACAGAATTCCTAACCGAAGAATCTTGAATGGCTGAGAAGCACTTACAGAAATGCTCCATGTCTATCATCATCAGGGAAATGCAAATCAAAATGACTCTGAGATTCTATTTTATACCACCCAGAATGGCTAAGATAAAAAATTCAAGTGACAGCACATGACGACAAGGATGTGAAAGGAGAACACTCCTCCATTGTTGGAGGGAGTGCAAACTTGTACATCCATGTTGGAAATCAGTCTAGTGCCTTCTCAGAAAATTGAGAATGGCTGTATCTCAAGACCCAGCTATACCACTCCTGGGCATACACCCAAAAGACACTCCAGCATACCACAAGGACACTTGCTCAACTTGTTCATAACAGCTTTATTCATATTAGCCAGAATCTGGAACCAAACTAGATGTCCCTCAACTGAAGAATGGATAAGAATCTGTGGTACATTTACACAATGGAATACTACAAAGAAATCATGAAATTTGCAGGCAAATGGACAGAACTAGAAAAGATCATCCTGAGCAAGGTAACTTAGACCCAGAAAGACACACATGACAAAAGTCTAGCAGATCTGTCCTCTGAGAGGCACCCCTCAGCAGTGCTTCAAAGCAGATGCTGAGTTTCAGCTAAACATTGGACAAAATCATAGGAAACTTTGTGGCAAAGTGGGCATTAGAGGGCATGAATAAAAAAGGACCTGGAGGTCACAGGATCTTCACAAGAATACCAAAAGAGCCAACTGACCCAGACCCGGAGGCGCTTCCTGAGACAGAAGCACCAACCAAGGACCTTGCATGGACTGGACCTAGGGTCCCTACAAAAATGTGGCCAACTTGCAGCTGAGACTTCATTTGGGTCCTCTAGTAAAGGTAGCGTGGGCTCTCTCTGGCATGGACTCTCTTTCCAGCTTTTCAATTACTTCCGCCTGGCGGGATTGCCTTGTCAGGGTACAGGGGGTAAGACATAGCTCAGTCCTGATACAAGTTGAGGAGCTGGGGTGGATGGGAAGGGAGGGATTCCTTTTTCTGAGGAATACAGTAGGGGTATGAGGTGGATTGTGCTGGGAGGTGAGAAGGAATGGGCTATGACCAGCATGTAAATTATTTATTTATTTACAAATGCGCTGTTTTAAACACACAGACATTTCACCTAAAACTAATCACCCTCACGTGTAGATTTTGAACCAGTGATTCTGTCCCACAATGCAGTATGACTAGAGAATTTAGAGTGTTCAGATACAAGGATCTGGAAAGATGTTCTCTGCGTATTGATCCTATAAGTGACCTGGGATACCCTGTTACATGGGAACATTATTCCATGTTCTTGCTAATAGTAAAGTCTGAAAAATCTGTCCTGCTTAAACCTCCTGGGACTGGATAAGGCACAAATGAAGACAAGTCAGTCACAGACCAAAGCTTATCATGGCACATTTGTGTAAACTCAACTTTCCCTTGTACTTCCATGTTTTAGAGTTTTTAAGTCTGTGTTCCAGTCACCTATCTTCAAAGGAAGGGTCACTTAGCACTTAAAATCTCCATGGACGAAACTTCCAGGAACTGAGAACTTCCAGGAACTGAGATCTGCCACAGCAACTAAGCCAGGAGGGAGCCTGGGAAAGGTGGATATCAATGGTGTGAGATTCCACAGTTCTTTTCTGTGTCAGGAACAATGGATGGAGTACAACCTGAGCTATCATGCAGTGGGAGAAACTGAGTCATGGATTTTTTCTTTATGCGAGATTAAAAGGGACACCAGTGCTTGTGGATTTGCTTGAAGGCCTACTTTGAGAAACTAAATCACACTGAGTATCACCCCTCACTCCCCCTGAAGAGTTTGGGAAATGGCATTAGCTAGTTAGGAAATTGGAGCCGGTTTTACTTAGCTTCCCAGAAGCAACTCCCCATAGGATTTCTTAATTCTATATTTGTTTTAAATTTTGGGCCTCATCAGAATAGCTTAGAGCATAGCTCACCGGGGAAACTTGGATTCTGTCCATCACTGGATAAAAGGCCCTCTAGGAAGTCCTGGAGGAGTGGAGGCAGAAACTAAGAGCAGCTATAACTGGGCCACGATTAGACACCTCTATGAGATGCTTGGACAGGTGTTTTTTTTGACATAACTCTTCAAACATGCCATGTTACATTCTTACCTCTGCAACAACCATCTGACAAACAGAAACTTAAATGAAGAAGGATTTTAGATTTTGAGGAAACAACTCAACCTTGTGGGGTGAACAAGGCAGCGGGGTTATGGAAACTGCTTATTTATAGTTTGAGTAGCCCAGAAAATGAACTGTAAATGTAGAGTCAGCTATAACTCTGAAGCTATGCCTCTGCCCCAGGAAGAGTATTCTACTTTCTTCAGCTGGACCATATCTACAAATTTTCTATGAACAAAGCACACCCCCAACCTTCGATCAAGGGTTCAAATGTGTAAAATTATGGGAAACATTTTATATCCAAAACCAGAACCCAAGATGTGAGGGATTTTTATTTCTCAGAAGTCATAAACTCCTTTGAAAACATATTTAAAGCTGTGGATTTTCTAGACATGGCAATTGAAAATTCAAATGTTTTTGAAATGTCGCCTGAAATTCAAATGGACTTTTAAAAATCCTTTTAAAACTCAGTTCAAATATTTTAATTATTTTTGAATGTGAGGCTGAAACTCTGAACTAGTCTTGTGTTGGTTTGTGGATGGTCCATTCCATTTGTGTGCTGTCTGCAACAATGAAGACATCATTCTTTTCATCAAATGGTTTCTGGCCTTAGAATTACAGAATAAGGAGTGAAGTTTATTCTGGTGGGCACACTGGATAATTCAGTGAGAAACTCAGTGGCCAAGTATTGAAGACATTAAAACAACTCACAAAGAAAAGGTGCTACACCAGGTGGAGAAGGGAGGAATTTGTGCTGCCCTAAATGGTGAGTACAGTCATAGAAGAAGAAATAATCACTTAAGAAAACAATAGGCAGAAAGATTCTAATGTAACAATGAGGAATCTTTATCAAAAATTCTTTTCTTTTTTATTATTTAAAACTATTTTAAATTTAAATATATTTTGATTAAAATTCTTTACCTCTTTCAAGTCCTTCCAGATCCTTTCTTTCTCCCCACTTTCCCTACTTAAAGTTCTTTCTCAAAAATAAAACCAGAAAACAATACCAACTACACACACACATACACACACACACCCCAAATTAAAACAATATCCCAAAACAGAACAAAAAACAAAAACAAAATAATAACCAAATAGACATGCATGTATGTACTTGCACACCGCCCCCCACAGCCACACACACATTAAACAAACAATTAAAACAAAAAAACATGGGGAGTCCATTATATGTTGCAAAAACTACTCCTGAAAATGAGACTTGCCCTGGAGTGGCTGATATAACCAGAGTCACTCCTTGGAGAAAACTTATTTTTTCATCCCTTCCACTAGGTATAAATGATAGGAAGGACACTTGTTAACCTTTATCCTAGTGGCTAGGTATTCATTCATTCATTCATTTGTTCATTTATTCATTCATTCACTTTAAAAACTATAACAAAATAACATATAATAAGATAATAATACCACATATAAGTTGGATAAGACAAACCAGCAGGAGGAAAAGAACCCAAGAGAAGACAGAAGAATTAGAGTCACCCCTGTTCACACACTCAGGAGATCCATAAATATACGACACTAGAAGCCATAATATATATTCAGAGGCTCTCGTGCAGACCCCGTGCTTGCTGTTTCATTCTCTGTGAGCTCATAATGAGCTTTTCTCATATTGATTTAGAGGGCCTTGTTTTCTTAGTGTCCTCCATCCCCTCTGGCAGCTCTTTCCACTCCTTCTTCTGTGGGTGTTTTCTGAGATCTGAGGGGAGGTATTTGACAGAAGCATTCTCATTAGAGGTGAGTGTTTAAATATTTCTTATTCTCTGCATAATGTCTGGGTATGGGTCTCTATATTTATATCCATCAATGGCAGGAGAAAGCTCTGATGATGGCTGAACAAGGCACTGAACTATGAGTATAGAAGAAGATTATTAGGAGTTATTTTATCACTATTTTTTTAAGCCAGTGTTATTTGGTTTTACTAGCTTATCTTGACTCTGATTCTTGGACACCCAAGCAGTGTTGGGAGTGGGTTATGTCTTGTGGAGTGAGCCTTAACACAAATCAGTTATTGTTTGGTTACTCCCACAAGCTTTGTGCCACCATTGCCCTACTATAGAGTTTGTGGCTAGCTTGTTGTTTATAATTCTCTATACCCTTGGCAATAGCCTGGCTTGTTTGGGTATTTCCATGGGGACTATTAGGCTAACAATTCAATTAGATGTAATCCAGTCCAGGTACAGGAAGCATCTTCAAGGGACGGTGCTGGTCCAACTGGAGGGATGCATGTAGCAGAATCCATATAGATCCATACTTACCACCCTGATCAAAACTGACCTTCAAATGGGTCAAAGACCACAACATAAAACCAAACACACTAAATCTGTGAAGGAGAAAGTGGAAGATAGCCTTGAAGTCATTTGCACAGGAAAAAAAAAAGACTTTCTGAACAAAATATTATAATCATAAACACTAAGATAAATAATGAAAAAATGGGACCTCATGAAACAGAGATGCTTCTTCATGGTGAGGGACACTGTCAATTTGTCAATTTGGCAAAGTGGCAGACTACAGAATGGGAAAATATCTTTTTTTTTTTTTTTTTTTTTTTTTTACCAAGTCCACATCTGTTAGAGTGCTAATATCCAAAATATATAAATAATCAAGAAAACAGATATCAAGGAAAAAAAACCACCCAATTTAAAAATGAGGCACAGAAATAACCAGAGAATTCTGAGTAGAGAAAACTCAACTGGCTCAGAAACACTTAAACCAATGTAGAACATCCTTAGTACTCAGGGAAATGCAAATCAAAATTACTTTGGCTAAGATCAATAAAATAAACAACAGCTTATGCTTGTAAAAAGGTAGCTTATCCATGGCTAGTGGGAGTGAAAATGTGTCCAGCATCTATAGAAATCAGTCCTACAGTGCATCAGATGGGACTCAGTCTATATCAGGATCTGGCTATGCCAGTCCTGGGCATATACTCAAAGGACTCTGTACCCTACCCAAAAACACTTGTTCAGCCATATTCATTGCTGCTTTCTATTCATAGTAGCCAGAAATTGGGGGAAAAACTAGATGTCCCTCAACAGAAGAAAGAAAATGTGGTATATTTACATAATGTTGTATACTCAGTTATTAATAAAATGACATTATGAAATTTGCCAGGAAATGGATGGCACTCAAAGAAAGTCATCCTGAGTGATCTATATTAGACCTTGAAAGACAAATATGGTGAATATTTGCTTATTTGTGGATATTAGCCATTAAGTCAATCA
This sequence comes from Acomys russatus, assembly GCF_903995435.1. Classification (NCBI taxonomy): domain Eukaryota; kingdom Metazoa; phylum Chordata; class Mammalia; order Rodentia; family Muridae; genus Acomys; species Acomys russatus. The sequence continues at coordinate 18,567,537 of NC_067156.1, read as the reverse complement.
TAACCAAGCACAAACCATAGAGCCATGGCAGATAGGTTCAGAGTAAGAGACTAGAGAGCGCAGATAGTTAGGAAAGAGAAGTAAAATAGAAAATAATGGATGGACCAGGTATGGCTGAGAGAGGGAAGAAAGAAGGAGGTAGGGCTGAGTTGAGAGAGGCAGGAGAGAGGGAATATGGGGAGAGAAAGCTAAAATTAAGGGGCATTTTAGAGGTAGCATGGAAACCTAATACAGTAGAAGATTCCTAAAATATATCCATAGATGAAGGTGATCTAAATTAAATCTCCAAATAATGAGGGTGGCAGAGTCCTAACAAGCTGTCTATTGTCACCTTATAGGGAATCTTAACTAAATCATCTAATGAGCAGTGTGCATAGTAGTAAGTAAAAGCTTGATAAAGCACAGAGACTTGTGGGAAATCTTATCTTTTTGCCAACCAGGTGCTAGTGAGTGCTGAAGGCACGGCTAATCATGTCAAACTCTTATCTAAAAGATATGAGGGACTTTTGTCGGGTTTCCAAAAAGGCCAACTTGCAGTTTAATCTGCTGTAATTCTTATGGTCATAAATATGAAAAAATAAGTTCAAAGAATAAAAAAAATGCATAAGAAAAAAGTCTCATAAAGGAGAAGAATAAAAGATACTTGGACAAGTTAACCAAAAAGTTTGGCATATGTCTTATATTTAAAATGATTACTTTTGTCATCCTAGGGTCCTTCATAGAACACACTCACTAGAAGGGAGCCACATCCTGCAGTTTCACACATGGAATGGAAATAGACAAAGGCAGAGGAAAGGAGAAATTGAGTGTAAGCGCCATAGAAACCACATAGCACAGGAGTGAGAGTTGGGGAGAAAAGAGAATTTAATTAGCAAAATGTCATAAGGTCTCTTGTCTGGTAGACACTGAAGGAGATGATACACCACCTAGAGGCAAAACATTGACAGGGATGTCTAGAGATACTGAGGCTTGATGGATGGACTTCATAATGCTGTCTGGATTGTATGTCATAACGGCAAAAAAAAAAAAAAATTGAGGCTAGCAAACTGATGACCCATGTTGATGGACAACATGACAAGAGACTCTTAGGAAATACACCTTTGAACATATGTAAAAGAGATTTTTTTAACCTATGTTAATTTAGGTAAGAAGATTCATCCTTGAGCGCAGGAGGACTTCTGGTCTACCCACTCTATAAAATTAAGTGCTGCCTGAGTGAAATCTTTTCACTCTAGCATCATGCTTGACTGAGACATTTTTGCATAAGAAAGTCACTCTTACCTCTCATGGGAATAGCCCAGAGTCATAGTTCTTTGTTGATCTGGCCAGAATAAATAATTTTCAATTAATATCATCCTACAACACATGTTTGCTCACTTGGTTGTTGATGAAACACGCAATCTCGGTATAAAGCATGTGTTGGTTTATTTTTTAATTATTGTCTAATTATTGCTTTTAAAGGAAAGATTAAATGAAAAGTTGTATTTTATTAGAATTGCAACTAGAAGACAGAGACCGTCAGCTTGGCACCCACAAAGCTCCTGGTTTACAATGTGCTCTGAAGCACACTGTTTGCTAAAGTTGCTAAGATCTCTCCTCTCTGATTGGTGTACTTTTAAACAGTTACTCTTGTTTTGGGTTCCTTAAATCTCTTTCTCCCTACTCCACCCCAATCCCTTGCAACACCCCAGGATCAGGTAGGGGAAAAGAAGGTTAATGGGGGGAAGAGGCATAGTTTTCCTTAGCTGCTTCCTGCTGTTTAGGGTCTGTGGGTTCCTTGGGGCTAGTCCAATCCTCGTTTCAGGACATCTCTGTCTTGTTCTTGCTTCAGTGCATCTACAGCAACCAGCAGCAGCAGGGGGAAGCATCAGCAGCCTTCTTCTTTCTCAGAGCCCACAGTCTCTCTTTGGGGCTGGCTTTTATCTCTACCAACAAAGACCAAGCCCCCACACAAGGCAATTCACAGCTGGCAAACATCATGTGTCGTCTCAGGGGAGAGTTTTCAGCTATGGACAAACTGGAGCAGCCCCCATATCCCACACCTGGGATTAAAACAAAAATATGTTTACATATAAACAAAACTCCCACATTAACTCACCATCACCATTTAGCTGCCACTCAAACATAATGCACATTGCAAACTCCAGCTAATACAAATAGTTTCTGAGGTGCAGAATTCCCTACATCAGAGGACTGCTTTTCTTTTTTGGAACTACTTCCTTCCCAAATTCATTCACTCAAAGCTTTTCAAAAATCTTTCCCTTGGACTCTGGCTTAAGATCTGTATACATTATCTATTTATTTATTGTCTTCAGTATCTGCCAAAAGGGAATATGGTTTTCACAAAAGAAAACTGTTACAAAAATAAATGCTTTGTCTTTGCATTATTTGTTAGGATGATGTATGACTGGTGACTCACTCTTTGGAATACTCTTCCTTGGAATTATAAAAGGGGAAAATAATCATTTCTTTTGCCAGCCTAGAACATGGGGATACAGTGAATTGTTAAGTTTCTCCTTTAAATACTATTTTCTAAAACATGATCTACCTCTCTGAGCTTTGTCTTATGTACTTTTACTTCTCTCTTCAGATTACACAGTTTAGTATAAGCCTAGTGGAAGAATATTAGTTTTAGAATATAATCCTATTTTCTGTTATGCTGACCCTAATCATAATAAAATTTATTTTTCACACTCTTATCTATCTATTTGCTTTTAACTGAAGACTTTGGTGGTGCATATCTTACAGTTTTATTGATACTTAGACCTTTGCTTAATCACTTCTGAGCACATTTAATTGACTATTAATTTGCTTCATTGTTGTCATGGTAAATGATAAATAAAATACTTGGTAATACTAAGTTGTCTGAACTCACTTCACCTTTGGCATTTGCCTGAAGTGAAAACAACATTTTGATTAAGAAGTTTACAGGTATTAGGAGGAAATTTTAGCAGAGCAAAGTTGAAGGAAAGGGCAGTGTAGGAAGCAATTTCAAAAGAAAAATCAAAGAATTCTGTATGACAAAAAAATGACATGCATATGCAATTACCAAAACATAAAAACATGAGCCTTTAGTGTTGGGTTATAGAAAATTAATATATTTTCCTTTCATATCATTACTGTTTCAATGATGTCACAATCTTCAAGTCTCTATTATTTTTCTTCTGATCAAGGAACTCACTTCACTGCCAGAGAAGTGAGAGAGTGTACACATGATCATGGAGTCCAATGGTCTTACCATTCCCTGCCATTCTGAAGCATCTGGTCCATTAGAACAATGCACTGGACACTTGAGGTCCAGCTTACAGTGCTAATTCAGTGGCAGCAGCCTGGAGGGCTGGGGCAAGGCTCTCCAGAAGGGAGTAAAAGCTTTGAAGCATCTTTCCGTTTATGTTGGTTTTCCTCACAGCCAGGATCCAAGAATCTTTGGGAATCAAGGAGTCGAAAGGGGAATAGTTCTACTCACTATCACCTTAGTGGACACACTAGGAAAACTTTTCAGTGGTTCACAACCTTTGGTTGTGACCTTTTTGAGGATCGATGACCCTTTCATAGGGATCTCCTAAGACCATCGGGAAACAAATATTTACACTACAGTCGTAACAGTAGCAAAATTACAGTTATGAAGTAGCAATAAAATAATGTTATGGGTGAGGTCACCACAAGATGAGTGACTGTAACGCAGCATTAGAAAGGGTGGAATCTACTGCTCTTTGTCTTCATCACGTATTAGAATACCGTCAGTTGTTATCATTTTTGTTACAAGATACTAAAAGAATGTCCCTCAGAGGAACTTGCCGCTTCTTTGAAATTGCATAGTCTATTTCCAGTTGTACATGGCATACCTATATCTTGGTTATTGTTTTCATTTAGACAATAAACATGATAGGAAGAAATCTGATTTTGTGTCATTTCCACATGGAATGGACTTGTGATGGTGAATTTTGGTTTTCAAGTCAACTACAAACATCTGGAATTATATAAAACCCAAACATCTGGGTACAACTGTGATAGATTTTTTTTTATTGAATTATTTGAGGTGAAAAAAAAAACTCCCTTTAAATTTGGATCACATGAGGGCATAAGACCTACCCTAAGTCTTTGTCACATCTTCTGCTGGCAGTCCATATAAAATTACATGGGAGAAGGAAGCTTTAGTTTTTTTCTACCTTGCTTCTTGCTGTCAAGTTCATATGTCCTGTTCTTGAGGCATTCCTTCCTTTACTGGTGTTAGAAACTATTTTTTCCAGTTTCATGGACAGGATCCTTTGACTTTCAACCAGGAGACAGCCATTGTTGTACTATTCAGACCATAGCACTTAAGCTTTTATTGAAAGGGGGAAACACACTTTCAATTATTAGTCAGGGATCTCTGACATCAGTCCTGCTCCTTTAGAGAATCCAGACTAAGACAACTTTTATTTAGTGCAAACAAGTGGTTATTTTGTATTTAAAACATGCAACAATGACACAGCTTATTTTTGTGAGATATTTTGTTACATGTCAGGTCCTATCCTCACCCTGAAATGCCAAGACATCCTGAAATACATGGCAAGAGTAACTATTTCACAAGTGGATGGAGAGAGAGCTTGAAAATGGCACATAGAATTCTGGGTAAAAGAAATGGTATCACCCACGAGCCCCCATGTCCAAATTCTCAGCACAAAAGAAATGTATTTACCCTAGAGAGACAGAAGGCAGGTTCACATCAAGACTTGGTTCACACAATAGAACACTCTCTTAGCAGGAGAGTGAGGTAAGAACCCTGACATAAGCTACCTGGTAAATGCACTGGAACAAGAGGCAGAGACAGAGTCCTTTCTTTAAAGAATCAGAAGGAGTGGTCAGAGACAACAGAGCGAGTGGGGAGGGAAGAGAGAGGGAAGCATGCAACATCTTGACTTTGCTTGAATCTATTTCTGCTTTCCATTACATTAAATTACATGACTGGCCATTGATCGTCACCAATAGTTGACAAAGGAGGACAGAAGAAGAGGGATGGAGAGAGGATAGGTACACAGAGATCACCACCTTGGCAATAGAAATGTATAAGACAATAAATGCATATGTTCAAAGCAAAGGATTAGACAGAAGACATGTGGGAAGGAGAGCTTAACCATGACTCCTTATGGGTAAAATGTTGACTGCACACTTACTTTGAACAGGCTATGAAACTGTATACATGGAAATAGTAAGGTTATCCAAATATTTATTGTCTTTCAATTTACCATGCAAGTAGATTTTCTTTTTCATCTCCTTTGTTTCCTTTTCTGAGTTAATTGAACTTGATGTCACAATGGCCAACAACCCTGTGGCCACTGTCTTCATGGGAATCCTGACGTAAAATATTTGCAGAAAAACATGAGGGAATAAATATCTTGTCTAGATGAAATCACCTCAACATTACCCAATTAATAAATAGTATATTTCCTGCTTCATATTCTACTCTCTACAGAGTGAGATATTAACATTCTCATGTGGGGTAGGCGGTGGTGGCGTACGCCTTTAATCCTAGCACTCAGGAGGCAGAGGCAAGGGGATTGCTGTGAGTTCGAGGCCAGCCTAGTCTACAAAGTGAGTCCAGGACAGCCAAGGCTACACAGAGAGTCCCTGTCTGGAAAAACAAAGACTCTCATGTGGCAGTGAAGTCTTTCCCTTTGTGTGACATGCCTGTTGCCTTCCTGGCAATGTCTTTTCTTTGCATTTGCTGCCTGCTCCACTGAATTGAGCTGTACCACTGTTTTGTGTTTGTTTGTGGTTTTGTTTTTTTGTTTTTATTTTAACTAATCTGGGAGTAAGCCAAAACCCTTAGGTTTGTGTAAACCTCTTGGCTGTTACTTCTTCGCTGAGGTGCCAGCATCTAATCTGCAATGTGTCACTCTAATTCCAAATCCCTCAAACTAACCACCATATGATAACCACTCAACAGACACTGGCTTCCCATGCATAAGGCTTTATTCTGTGGAAGGAACCTATCATGGTGTCACAGTTGCAGCTCACTGACTTATTCTAAGAAGCACCGTTCTGAACCCCCAACTTGGCTGTCTTAAGGGGCAGCAGGCATCCCTTATGTGGCTTTGTAAATGTCTTATAGAAAGACTACAGATTTGAATACAAGATTTCACCATCCACAACAATAGAGAATGAAATGTGTGATGAAAGGTGCTGCATGGTGGGAGCACCCTTGCTGATATGACTGTTAACTTTATGAAGGAATTTAAGTTTCTTAACATGTTTTGAGTACATAGAACAGAATATCTGGCTAGTTAAGTAAGTCTGAGGTATATGATCTATTTTTAATCCATTTATAGATTTATAATATACTTCTACATATTAAAGATTCTGTGTAATCTTATAATGAAGGGATCCATTTTATTATGGTTAAGACAGAATTTTCTTGAATTCATTTTACACCCCACTGAAACACAATACAGAAAAGGAGAGCAACTCCTCAGTAAAACTCTGGTTCATGAGGACACAGTGAGAGCAGCCAGACTTCAATGTAGACAGATTTGGATTTTCCCTAAAACAGGCTCTTTGGCCATGGATGCAATTTTACCTCTCATATTGTATTTATTTATTTGTCAAATTCTGTGTGAAGATACCTACCATGTCATAAAAAAACAATATAAAGATAGACTGTTAAATATTCAGAACGGCACATTAGAACTGAGGTGCAACACAGATATATTGGTGTGTTTGTGTTCTTGGCTTTTGGCTTCAGCAGTTACAGGATAATTTTCTATTTCTTCTGCTTTTTTATAACCATCATCTTTATGACAACATTTACTAAGAAAACAGCTTTCTGTTTGCCAGATCCCATAGCCTGCTTCTAAGTTATTTGATCTATTGGCTTTAAACACAATTTAGACTATTATTGATCTAAATACATCAGAACATAGTTCACACTTCTGAGGTATTTTTTTTGGGGGGGGGGAATTCTTTATCCTGAGCTTATTCACAGAAGTATGAACTAAATGTTTATTTAGGTAAAAATCACAGAAAACTACCTTGGTCCTGGTAATTGAGATTTTGTAGCTATTTATGAAGGTACTCTTAGTGGAAACATTATTCTTTTTAATTACATAACTGTTGTATATTTGCCTTTCCCAGCATTTACTCCTGATATTTTGAAGTAAAGTTTATCAGATAATGCTGATTCAAAATATACAGGCAGGGCCATCGTATTGATTAATACATAGTAAAATGGAGTTATTGTCACATACTCTTGTTTTCCTTATTTTTATTTGAACTGATGTAATTATACAGACTACTCCATAGAAGGCAGTGTGGCAGTGTAAGGCAAACTGGTAAGGCTGTGGACAATGACCTGTCAACAACACTGCAGAGGTTGAAATCTTATGGTTGAAATAGTCAGTCTGTTCAGAGTTAATAATAAACATTTCTGATTCATTAACCTTTCTTTCAATCAAAATACACAAAATATACTATGAACATTTGTTAAACAATATGTTAACAGAAGGATACACAGCTAAACCTTGTGTTGTCTGCTTTCTCCCTCTTTGTGAAGCATCTGTAAATACTGCTTAATTCAGCTGATTTACCATAGACCCTGAATTATCTTGCTCTCACTTTGTGAAATTCATAAATTTCCTCTACTTTAGTATACTATAAAGCCCACACTTCTAGAAGACCAAGTGTAAGCATTCTTATTCTTTTTAAATACAGAGAACTTTGTTGTTCTAGTTTGCTTTCTGTGATTGTGATAAACACCATGAATAAAAGCAAGGGAAAGAGGAGTTTATTTTATTATATAAGTTCCAGGCCATCACTGAAAGAAGCCAAGGCTGTAACTCAAGTAGGATTTCAAGGCAACATGATTACGGAACAGTTCCTAGTGGCATGTGTTCAGCTTCTTGTCCATCCATCCCAGGGCCTTCTTCCTAGGGACATTTCTGCTCACACAGGGCTTAGCTTCCATATATCGTTTAGTGATCTAGTGAATGCCCCATAGACTATGCTGTACAAAGCTTGGAATCCTCCTTGACTGGTTCATATGTGAAGACCAGAAAGTCCCAATGTGGTCAAGGCCTCGTCCAGGAAAGGGGCAGAGGATAAATTACAAAGAGATACTCCAGCTGCTACTGCAGTGGTGCCTGGAATTCTTGTTTGTCTTTAAAGGTAGTGGGAACGTGGAGAGTTTGGATCCTGGTGTCTCTCACCATCTTTTATTTTGTCTTCTCTTCCTACCTCCCAGAGGTACCTCTTTCACAGAACCCAGCTTGTAAGACTCCCTCCTTATGAAGCCAAAGAAACCTAATGTTTCTTTATGATGCAGTCATGAAAGGAGGAGGGCTGTGGGCTATTGATGGCCACTGCTCAACTGCAGATGCTCTCTTAGTGGTACTTTAAGATGATGAAAGGTTTTACAAGCTGTCACCCTTGACCCAGTCTCCTTCCCTCCTCTTCCTCACTTGCATGCATACTCCTCTACTTCCAGACCTCAGCTCAAGTGGCCTTATGCAAGTGATCTGTCCTTCACTTAGTTCACATAGAATACTCTAGTAATTCTCATCTATGTTTCTAAGACATATATATATATATATATATATATATATATATATATATATATATACACGCACTAGGTATCACACCTGACTTTTGTTGGTGCTTTATTTTATGATGTCTAGCATAATGGCATAGAAACTGCTTCCTAAAAAGAGTTCTTCAGTCACCAAACACTGTTACATGAAATGGTTGTCTTATTTCATGTTTTTTAGTGTGTCACACTGTTTATCCAGAAGTATCTCTAATCTAGGAACATTAGCATGAATACAAATTCCTAAGATATGAGAAGGCAGAACCCCAAAGATCATTTCACAGGAAGATGACTGGACCTTTGTCTCTTCTGCATAAAGAAGATGTGGGTTAAGGGGCTAGGGCCACTGCATCATGACCAAGCCAATATGCCAATCTCTGTCATAAGTAAGATTATAGCAGATAGTGACACCATTTGCCCTATGCCTTTTCAGTGATGTCTTTCAAATGAGAAGAAAAAGGTAGCTTCTTGGTTGCATCTTTAATTCCTGAGATTATAATACAATTAAATAATTTCCTCCTTCCCATTCTTCCTTCTCAACTCTTCCATATACCGCCTCCTTCCTCTCTTCCTTATTCATAGTCTCTTTTATCATTACTTGCTATTTCATGCACATATTCTTTGAGAGGCCTGCGCCTTGCATTTTACCCTTCACATAGTTTAAGAAATCAACAAGAAAAGATAAGTTAATTGACCAGTATTTAGGCAAACAGGACGTGCTATGTGCCAGTCTCCATTTACCACCAGGCAACTCCAGTGCCTCAAACCATCCACTGAGAAAAAAACAATACTATGGATCTTAAAAGAGTGTAAATGCAGCAGGTAAATTTATCTCTTTCCATAACATATGCCTGGAAGGTTGTGGCAGTGTGTGCACGCAGCTTTCAGAAGTGGTGTGCTGTCTCAGGCTTTAGGTTGAGAAGGTAGCTGCGAAGGGATCCACCCTTGCTCTCCACGTGCCTTCTCACAGGTTGGTTTCTTCTTAAATTAAATTCTGTTTCATACAATATGTCTTTTCTTTCCATAAAATTTCAAAGTCATCTTTACAGATAGGACCAGTTAGACTTAATGAAACATTGAGAAACTGACAGTGTGGAAGGTAATGCCTCCATTTACAACATTCTAATATGTGGGTCCAAAATCTATCCCTAAAACTGCCTTCCTACATTCTGTAAGACTACATAATTGTTAAAAAACCAAAGGAAGCCAAAACTGATAACCAAAATACACACAAAGCCATGAAAACACCTTAGATTGGAGTCCCAGTTTACTCTGTGAAGCATCCATAGGAATCATACATAGATGAAAGGAGCTGGTATTAGTACATTCTTACAGCAGTCTTACTTTTCAAATAGTTTATCAGCTGCTTAAAGAAACTGAATTGCTATGACATATTCAGGATGCGGTTATGTTAGAGCTAAGGAACAGGAGAAGTAGCAGGGTTCGTGAAAGACTGCAAAGACTTTTATGAAGCTATTGTCCGTGGACATGTCCCTGTATCTCCACCTATCATATAAAGATAATTTAGTGAATATTTGTAGGAAGGAAATGGAGAAAGTAAGTTAATGATGAAGGAACAAAGAGATGAGGGAAGGGAAGAAAAAAGGGGGAAGGAAAAAGGGAGGAAGAAAGAGAGAGGGTGAGAAAACAAATGAACAAGGGCATGAGGAATGAGGCTGGACAGTCTTCAGGTCCTGTCACTGATTCAGTACATCAAGGAAGAGCTACATGGCTTCCTTGAGAAAAGCTTATAAGAGCAGAGGGTCAGTAAGACCTTTTGAACCTCTAACACCTATTACCCCACACAGTCTTTTTTTTTTTTTTTTTTTTTTTTTTCATACTGAAACCTCATCACCATACCATCAATTACAAACAAGAGTCCCAGGCTAGAGACAGAGGTAAGGGCCAAAGCTAAGCTCACTTACGGACAGGACAATCTGGAGCAAGATGTGTGTTTGCGCTCATGTGTGTATTTATACATACATCACACATCCATGCGCGCGTGCGGGCACACACACACACACACACACATACACACAATCCTTCCTGTTAGGGACCCCATAGTCCAATACTCAGAGAAAAAAATAAGTTGGTAGAGCTATAGTTTTGGAATTCACATAATTGAAACCCAAAATCTGTTGGAAACATACTTCTGCTTTGTCCAAATCCATCAGGATCAGTGAGGTTTTTTTTGTTTTGTTTTGTTTTTTTGTTTTTTTCATCTTCTCCCATGTTATTCAACATTCCCAAAGGACTAAATTGCCCTGTCTGGTTAAAAAAAAGGATCTAAAGTTTACCACCTGTATTTTTAAACCCCTACCCAGATCTAGCCAATGGTCAGAATATTCTCCACACTTGAATGGAGAGTGGGATATGACTTTCTCATGTACTCTGGTGCCTCACATTTGACCATGTCCCCTGGAGGGGGAGACCTGGTGGCACTCAGAGGAAGGACAGCAGGTCACTGAGAAGAGACTTGATACCCTATGTGCATATACAGGGGGAGGTAATCCCCCTCAGGAACAGTCATAGGGGAGGGGAATAAGGGGAAAATGGAAGGGAGGGAAGAATAGGAGGACACAAGGAATGGGATAACCATTGAGATGTAACAAGAATAAATTAATAAGATATATTTTAAAAAAGAATCTATTTCATTGCATCTATTTGGTTATTTCTTGCTTTCAAATCTGTGTAGGCCATGGGGTAAGGGACTCAAGGCTGTCCACCGGCACCAGGACCTGGATGGGGGCAAACTAGGCCTCCTTAGGAGAGCTTGCTATTAGTGTAAATACGATCACCTTTTCCCAATCATTGTAGTCAGGTGCTCTAATGTAAACGATGGCTAAGACTTTGGGGAAATCATATATTTCTCATGGGTACATAGGAAGAGTAATGTAAAAACAAAAACAAACAAACCAAGGACAGCAATGAGGGGGGAAAACCCAAAAGACAAGGATTACGAAACCGAATTAATTGCCTGATACACCACGCATTTATTATGCATAGCTCAGCTGCTAGGATGTGTGCCCCTCTAGCTGTGACTGTCTTATAGAATGTAGTCAATAAATGCCTCTTAATTCATTGCTGTCAAGTATGGTGCCCAAGATTAAACCAGGTAGAAAAGCAAGATTTTAAAATGTTTCCTTCTAATCTTAATTACCTTCTTTTGTAACTTACTCCTTACTATCCCCACAAACCTACAGCAATATAGGAAAAGTAAAGTGTTAATTTAGGCAGGTTTTTTGGTGACATTGATTAATGCAGAAAGATATTACTCACTAATTACAGAGAGAAACCCCCTATTTGAACTCAATAACATTTCTAATTAAAATTCTTATTCTCCCAAAGCATGATTCCTTTAACCTGGTTTAATTATTTTTGTGAGTCTTGCCTATGACCTCACATTAATTTGCATGGTACAAACATGCTTCTTTATTTGTCTGGCTATTGTGGAGAAATTTCACATTTTAGCTAGTATCAACATTGACCAATGATGCCAGCTGATTAATTGGGCTTAGAGATGTGTCACACGTGCACTTAAAGTACAGATAAATGGTGAACATTAGTGATGACTGTTTAATAATGACATGAAAGATTTTGGCTGATTTATATCATTTTTTTTATTAAACATGAGCTTGTCAACTTTAATTAGTACAATTTTAGAAGGCATCCTTATCTAAAAGATTCTGAAATTTGTGTTGTTTCAAGAAGTGCCCAAGTCAAATGAAACATCTATATCAAAATTTAAAATACTTAGCATACTTGATCTATGAATTTAAATGAGTTTCCAACATGTAAGGAACTTAAGGACTTAAGAACTTAATTCTTCAGCCAGAAAAGCATATGCCGAAGGAGATTTCATAAGGCAGGGTTTATGAGAGAAGGCAGACAAAGTCCACCATGTCCGTACTTGGGAAATATAAATTTCTACAAGACAAGCGTGTGAGTCCATACATGAGACCATGTCACTATACATATGCTATGTATGGGTTTCAGAGATGTGGTAAATCCATTCTGTCATAAGTGTGTCCCTCATTCATCCAAGGATGTAGAACATACTCACAGTGGGGTGATCACACAGGAATGAACCCGTGGTCTTTCCGGGTGGACTTTGCCCTGCCTCTTCTGTCTTCCCCTCAGGGAAAGCTGCTGCTGAGGAGTCTCTCACAGAGTAGGCTTCTGCTGGTAATGATTCCTGATTTGGATGTGAACTTAGCACTAGAATGGCCACATCACAGAAAGACATAAGTGTTCAGATAGTCTCACCCTGGACATGTCCCTTTTCCTAACTTATTTAGAAAAGAATGAGGGAAGAATGAGGGAAACTGCAGAGAAGCAGAGGAAGAGAGAAGGAGAGAGGAGAGAGAAAGAAAACGGTGAGAGAAAGAAAGAAAGAAAAGGAGGGAGGGAAATACATGATAAATCGTCATTCACAATGGTTTTTTGTTGTTGTTGTTTATATCCACTTCACAAAGAACAGAATAAAATTCTCAAAATCATCAGGTAAAATGATTTTTACATGCAAGTTCACACTAAGTTATGTATTTTTTCTTTTTTTTCTGTGTTTCCCAAGTATTTTAATTAAATATGCAAATCTTCTTAACATGATCCAGAATATGTGAAATTTAACAAAGTCAATCATTCAAGCTTTCACAAGTTTTCATTAAATAGTTAGAAATATTAAAGGTAGTGCTTCCAGCTTAAAAGTATACACACACACACACACACACACACACACACACACAGAAATACATCTACAACCTACTTATTCAAACACACAGGCACAGATATACATATATATATACATATACACACATGAATACCAGAACATATGCACATACATCCATAAATGCACATACGTATACATACATGTACAACGATAAACACACATAATGATTGATTTGACTCACTTAAGTACTGTATTAGCTACAATACATAAATATCTTGAATTTATATGTTGAATAAAATACATAACATTTTTGGTTTTTTTTGTTTTGTTTTTTTGAGACAGAGTTTCTTTGTGTAGCCTTGGCTGTCTTGGGCTTGCTTTGTAGACCAGGTTAGCTTCAAACTCACAACAATCTGCCTGCCTCGGCCTCCGGAATGCTGGGATTAAAGGCATGCGCAACCACTGCCCAGCTACATAATATTTTTGAACATAAGTGTTCTTCACTCACAGACAGTGAAGAAGCTGAAATATATATATTCTTCCTGTCTTATTTGTTATTTGCACATCTAGGCATACATGTACATAGACACAATAAAGGAAAAAACACGATAAACTTGTCATAAGACAAAGGTCAAACAAGTCATTGAAATCTTTCATTGTTTAACATGCGGAGATGCATCTATACATTTGAGAGTTGTGTTCTTATAAGAAAATAAAGTAAGAATACAATTGTAATTTAATTAATTTTAATATACACCAAACACATATTAGAAATAAATTATGGTGACATATGCTTTCAAATGTGTGCCCACTGAGTAAGCATCTCAGCTTACAAGAGAAAAAAATTATGAAAATCTTAGCGCAGCCTAAAGCATACTAGGGACTTCTGTGGCACACACTCCTTGCCCATATTTTACTAGTATTCTGATATCTGCAGATTTGTTGAAAGGAAAGGTGTCTCCTTAAGAATTGCCTTAAAACTTTTGGCTGATGTAAACAATTTAAGAGCTATAAATCCTAAATCAATAAAATTAAGTGATTCAAAGATAAACATACATTCATTACATCATGTAGCAACATAAGACAGCATGTAACTTTAAAACTTCACATCCTTTAGAAGATGAATATTTTTTTTTTTATCACTTCAAAGGGAACAAGCATCTGTGGCTACAACTGCACGACATCCAGTTTGTGTGTGTCTTCACTCAGTCTTCTCCAAGACATTACTGAAGATGTCATTAATTATTATTAGTCTCCCTATGCAGAGGCTTCACATCATCCAATTTCGCTAGCCTCCATGTCATCCTTGGCCTAACAATAATTAGCAAAAAATTCTAGAAATAAATAATGTATAAGTTATTCTTGATAGTGTTCTGACAGCAGGCAAGATCTTGCCCTGCCCTGCTTTGCCCTGGGTGGGAATGGTCCCTAAGCACATACGTAGGCTGCCTGTTACCCATGCTCCTGTATTCACTTGGAAGTCACTGCTTTGGGTCTTGGAGTCTGTTTCTTAGTGACACTCGTTCAACTTAATAATTGCCCCAAAGCACATGATAAGGGGTGCTTTGAAGTCAGATAATACAGGTAGGATCTAGAATCTGCCTTATGTAAGTAAAAAGGTAAAAGGTAACAACCAAGAGGAAAGAGAATTGATCAATATGCTGAGGTGTCTAGGACTCATAATAAAAGAGAATCGTCAAGCAGGTTTTGTGGTCACACTTGAAGCTGTGACAGTAATGGCCACAGTGCATAGTGAGTATGGAGTCAGGATGGAAAAGGCAATAGGATGGAGTTTAGTGCTGCCCACTCATGCTCTAGCGTATTCTCTGGATGTCGTGAATTGTGTAGCTGTGAGTGAGGGTAAGTAATATAATACCTTTGTCAAACATCAACTGTTCACTGAAGGCAAGGGAAGCCTTGCAAGGTTCTTATGCAAAACACTGAGAGTCATTGTTTTTTAATTATTTAATTTTATTACATATATGACTGTGGCTATGGCTATATAAGCGTATGCAGGTAGTTTTTGTAATTATCAAATGCTTTCTATGTCTTTTCTCAATATCTTTTAATATTCTTTTTAAAAGTGAATAAATAAAAAACTACTAAAAAATTATTAGACAATTGAAAAGAGAAAAATCATGGACTAGAAAAAGGTATTTGGTATATATTGAAATAGCAAAGCTCTTCATGCAGATATAAAAAAATGAAATATACTTTCAGATCAGTGATTGTGATAAGTGTCTTAATTGGGACCTGGAATCAACCAAGGGGTGCACCTTTCATGTCTGAGACAGCATTTCCAGGAAAGATTAACCAAGGCGGAAGGAAGTTGATCCCCTAGGAGAAAGAACACTTCCGATGACAGCCCAGACGTAAATAGGACTGAAGGAATGTGGGCAGCTGTTTCCTATCCATCTTCTCTCCTTATCTGTCAATATACCTACTCTGCTGTTGCCACTGCTGCTCTCATCCATGATTGACATCAGAACTGAGATTTTGGTCTTCTGTTGTGGACTGGAAAGCAGCAGAGTTCCATGAAGCCTCTGAACTTCCAACACCAGTTTGCGCCCCTTTCTCTTAGGGCTTTTATTGCTGTGAAGAGACACCATTACGACAGAAAATGTTACAAAGGACAATATTTCTTTATGAATACTTGCATAATTTTTTAAAATAAAATGTTTAATCGGGGTTGGCTTGCAGGTTCAGAGGTTTTGTAGCATTTTGTCATCAAGGTGGGAACATGGAGATATTGCTGCAGACATGGTGCTGGAGAAGGGGCTGAGAGTTTTACATCCTCATAGGCAGGCAGCAGGAAATGAGAATGACCCTGGGCCTGGCTGGAGCTTCTGAAGCCTCAAAGCCCAACCCAATGACACACTTCCTTCAACAAGGCCACACCTCCTCCAACAAGGCCACACCTTCTAATAGTGCCACTCTCTATGAGCCTATGAGCACCATTTTCATTCAAATCATCACACCTATGGACTGAGCAGCCACTGGGAATTCTCACTCTCGAATATGAAGACAGCCATATCAAGTAAGCCAATCCAATAAAATCTCTTTGTAAATATATTAGTTTTTATTATTAATTTATTCTCATTACATCCTGATCAGAGTCTCCTCCCTCCTCTTTTCCAGGTCCCACCCTCCCTCCTTCTCCCCGTCCCCCTCATCCCAGTACCTGAGTGAGTCCTCCTCCCTTACCAACTGATCCCTGACTATCAAGTCTCTTCAGGACTTTCTGCATCCTCTTCCTCTATGGCCTGGTAAGGCTGCCTCACCCAGAGGAAGTGATCAAAGAGCCGGCAACAAAGTTCATGTTGGAGACAGTCCTTGGTCCCCTTAACTAGGTGATCTACATGGAGAGTGAGCAGGGGCCCTGGGTCCTCTTCATGTCTGGTCCTTGGTTAGTGCAAGCCACCCTGGACCCAGATTTGTTAGCTCTTTTGGTCTTCTTATGGAGCTCCTGTCTCTTCTGGGTCATTCTATCACCCATCTTTTCCAAAAGACTGCCTGCACTCTGCCCAAATTTGACTATGAGTCTCAGCATCTGCTTCTATCCTCTGCAGGGTGGAGTTTCTCAGAAGACATCTGGGGAAGGCTCCCATCCTGTTCCCTCTCTTCAACCATTTCCAGTGTCTATTCTATTTGCCTTTCTGAATGGGTATTAAGCATCCTTCCTAGGGTCTTCCTTCTTTTTTTTTTTTTTTTTTTTTTTTTTTTTGGCTTCTTTAGGTCTGTGAATTATAGTATGTCTATCCTGTATTATGTGGCTAATATCTGCTTATAAGTGGGTCTGGGTTACCTCACTCAGAATGATTTTTTCCGGGTCCATTCATTTACCTGCAAATTTCATGATGTCCTTGCTTTTATTTATTTATTTTTTTAGCAGTAAAAATATGTTTAATGATCCAAGATTCTGCAAGACACACTGATAGACCCAGAATTGGGTGGGAATATGGCATCCTAGCACTGTTGCTGCTGACTTGGTGGCTGGTGTCCTTGCTTTTAAATGCTGAATAATATCTGTAAAGCAAAG
Source organism: Acomys russatus (assembly GCF_903995435.1). Classification (NCBI taxonomy): domain Eukaryota; kingdom Metazoa; phylum Chordata; class Mammalia; order Rodentia; family Muridae; genus Acomys; species Acomys russatus. The sequence goes on along the minus strand of NC_067156.1, from coordinate 18,550,269 downwards.
GACACTGTCAATAAAACCAAATGATAGCCTACAGACAGGGAAAGATCTTCACCAACCTACATCTGACAAAGGACTGATATCCAGAATATAAAACAAAACAAAAACAAAAACAAAACCCTCCAGAAATTAAATTTCAACAAATCAAATAATCTAGTTAAAAGTGGGGCACGGAGCTAAACAGAATTCTAAACAGGGGGATATCAGATGGCCAAGAAGTGCTTAAAGAAATGCTCAATGTCCTTAGTCATCAGGGAAATACAAGTCAAAATTACTCCAAGATTCCATCTTACACCTATCAAATTCAAGTGACAGCACATGCTGGTGAGTATGTAGAGGAAGGGAAACACTCCTCTATTGCTGGTAGGAGTGCAATGGTGTTTTCTCAGAAAACTGGGAACAGCTCTACCTTAAGACCCGGCTATAGCATTCCTGGGCCTATACCCAAAATATGCTCCATCATGCAACAAGGACATTTACCCAACTATGCTCATAGCAGATTTATTCTTAATATCCAGAATATGGAAATATGCCTCTAGACTGAAGAATGGATAAAGAAACTGTAGTGAATATAATCTTAGTTAATGAATTATTCTGCTTTTGAGCCATCCTCTCAGGTCTCTGTGAATAAATATCAAGCATGGTCAGAATTTATGGATTCCACCTTCTGCTTCTTCACATCTTTAAACTTCAAAATAATGTATTACAATGCCCCTTGCTCCCTTATGACATTTCTGAGGTTTCAATTTTCTCATAGCCAAGTCTACTTTGCCTTAATATCTGTAACAGAAATAAAATAGAGCTGGGCTAGTTTTGCATTCTCTGGGCATGGTTGTTTAAATGAGAAACGTCTCCAATCGGCTCTAGAATTCGGATACTTGTTCCCATATGGTGGTGCTGATTGCAGACGGTTTTTGAACATTTAGGAGGTATGGCCCTTCCTGGAGAAAGCGTGTCACTGGGGCAGGTTTTGAGAATCTAGAGTCTTTCCCCATTTCCATCTCATTGCCTCTGCTTTCTGTGTGAGGTTGATGTGATCTCCCTCTTACTGCTGTGGCTGCCTGCTACCATGCCTCTAATTCCTCTTCAGCCATAGCAAAAATAAACTTTCCTTCCATAAGTAACCTTTTAGTCATGGTGCTTTATCACAGCAATAGGAAAGTGACAGATACACTGGGTAAACATCTTAGATCTACAGTCCTGAAGAGTTTGAAGGGGTGATAGTCCTACGTGAAAGATACCCAAGCTGTCTTCTCAATCTTCTTGCTTAACACAACTGGCACACTGTCACATGGCACAACTGGCACACTGTCACAACTGTCACAGCTGGCACACTGTAGCTACAGTGTGCACATAGACTTGTAACTAGACTCTAGACTCTAGGTCCTAGAAAAGGGGAAATTCAGAGCTCAGGTGTGACTTAAAACTTAAAGAACAGGTGTAATAATTAAAGTAGTTCTGAGGACAGCATACTGAGGTCAGAGCCAACAGAGTGGAATGTTCACCCTTTCTTACTCCAAACAAATCTCATCATCTACCAAAACTCAGAAACCTTACCCACCAAGTTTCAGAATGGATCTCAATCAACGTAGATGCCGTGCAGTAACCATGGTAACTTGCCGGATGCGCTGCTATTTCCAATTGCCTTCTTTGCTTCTCTTTGCAAGAAAGGGTTTAACGATTGTGGTTTTGGCCTCTTCTGAGATAATCAGAGGTTCCAAGAAAGTGCTGTACAATGAGACTCCAATGAATGATGAGTTTAGAGGAATTCTCCACGATAAGCTCGTGGACACTACAGTTTTAATGAGTTTACCTAGACAAAGTAGAAATGGCTTGGGAAACTTCCCAAGAGAATGAAAGGAAAACACTTTGCAGGAAGAACATGGGAATAAGGATTTGGTTACAGTTGCACAATGACTTTGCTTGGTTTTTTGTTTCTGGAAAGTTTCTTATTATGTAGCAATATAGGTGCTTTGTATTAGTTCAACGTGAAATTTGGTTGCTTTCAATCTTTTTGAGAAAAGGCCTAAACTAAGTATCACTTATATTAGCCAATCATGGCAGAGAAGGATTGTGGGTCTTATTTTTCAACGTTAAATTTTTTATTTTGTCTGAGTGACTATCCATGTGTGTGCAAGTTCATGTGCTTATAAAGTGCACGTGTAAATGTGTATACATGCGTGGAGAGGGCAGAGGGCAACTTTGCATGTCTTTCTTCAAGTGCCCTCCGCTTACAACAAGATCCTATTCAAACAAGATCTCTTACTTGCCTGGAGGTCACCAAGTAGTTTAAGCTGACTCTTAGGTAAGCTACAGGAATCTGCCTGACCTCCCCATCACTGGGGTTACAGATACACTACACTGCTTTTAAATGGGTTCTGGAGGATGAAGTCACTTACTTGTGGCAACAAGTCAAGTTCTCTATGCAAGCTCTTTACAGACTGAGTTATTTCTTACATTTATTATGTCTACCTCGCTTTGCTTATTTGGCAGTTTTTCAGGCTTGGTTGCCTTTAATTTATTTAACCAAGAAGTTTCAACTGTCCTCATAAAAGGGACCATAATTCCTCGCACTCACTTAAATTCTTTTATTCCCCTCCTTTTCTGAGTGAATGGGGCCGGTGTGTTAGGAGTGAGATGCCCACTGTGCAATAACTTACAGTAAAATAATTTAAGATGAAATTCTATAAGCCAAGATGATAAAAGAAAAACTGGCAACTGAGGACATTTCCAAGATCTGGGACCAATAATCAGGAAATCACTGGAGACTGCATTTACAGCTTTTCGAGGTCCTGCCTTTCTGCACACTGGGAGGAGAATCAGCGCCCACGTATTTAACAACTAGCCCAGGTGAGGCTCCTTAACCCAGTGTTCCCCAAACTTAGATGATCAAACAGAATGCGGGCCTGGGAAGGTAGTGTGTAGTGCCAGCACCACACCAGCGGGTTGTGGTGGTACCTTTAACTCCAGTGCCTGGGACTCAAAGGCAGAGGATGAGGCATTCGTAATGCTCTTCAGCTACACGTTAAGTTCAAAATCAGCTTGGGTTGTGAAACACCCTGTTTAATGAATAAAAAAGCATTAGGTAGGTAAAATGTTTTCCATGCTCTAGCTAACTGATTTTATTCTCCACTTCATGCCTGTTAGTTAGTCTCTGAAGAAGTACAGAACTGAGAATTTCTCAGATGCACCTCTTTCCTCTCTTGCCTCAGGTACAGCGTCCCTGAACCTTGATGAACTCCTCCCAAGTGGCCTGCTGGGATGTTGGCTTTCCCTGGAATATCCACATCCCCTCTGCCACTTCCTCACTTTACAACCCCCCTTCTGTCTAACTGTTACTCTTTATTCATGATTGACTCTCCCTGAGAAGCCATTTGTGATCCCTTATTATGAAGAATTTCCTATAAATATAAATTATATTGTGCTTTGTTTGGGAGATAAACCTGATGGGGAAACAGCTGCAGACAGCAGCTTTGTGCAAACAAGTTCAAAACAAAATCCAGCCAGCTGTTTTATGTGAGTCTTCTGAGAGCTGAGATCAGCTGCCCTGCTACCCACCCATTACCCGACAGAGAACCAGGTGCTGGGAGAAAAATGAAAATGTTATGGCAAAGGGGCCAGGAGTAGAAAAAAAATGCCCGGTCAAGAAACTTCTGCGCTGATGATAATTTTTCTTTACTCACATGTGTTTGTGGCATCAAGGTAAACCAAGATCTGATCTGTCTAAAGGCAGACATTGACATCATCCACATAGCTAAGGCATTTCTGTGGTGAGACAGATTGGATTTGGGTGTTGAACAACAGAGATTAGGAAATTTAAATGACCTCCCTTCTTGAAACATTATAAACATATCTGTTTTCTGATAAAACATTTTCAAATTCAACTAGAAGAAAGTGAACACTTTATCCTCATCCTGTAATATTTTTAAAATTTTAAAAATATAAGGAAAATCGTAAGTTTTAAGGATTGGCTTGTATTGAATGGTATGCTGGTGTATTGACAGTTGTACCCATCTAAGCATAAACTCAGTCCTCTAAGGAAAGAGACTCTGTTCCTCCACATGGTGCCCACCTAATGGTGTAGATGCCTTTCCACTTATGATGGGGATGAGGCCAGGATGAAGCTATAACACAGTGAAAATGTTACAAGATAAAACTTAACATGAACATATACTTACCACAGTAGTCTATGGAACCTAAAGGCCACAAACAGGTTTCCCGCAGAGCGTTTCCCTTGGTGATAGCTTGGCTGATGAGCTGTGGCCTCACTGCTGTTGGGCAGCATCACACAACAGCCTGAGAAAGAGCAAACGTCAGAATCTGAAATATACTCCCTAACTTATGTACACTTACTATGCTGTTGATGGAAAGTCCCACTTTTGTACACAACAGGCTGCCTGCAAGTTGCCTAATAGTTTTCTTAAGCAGAGCCAAAGTCAGCCTCTTTTTATCTTCTACCTGATAGACATTTTGTGCTTACAAAGAGCAAATAAACCGTTGTCAGCTATTTGCAAAATGTTAATCCTCATATCACAAGGCACACCCTCATCATATTCTGAGGCAAACATGGATACTTGCTTTAAGAAAACCTTCTGTATCATGGAATCAGTTCCTTGGAGCAAAACCATTTGAACAAGTTCCAGCTAATTTCTCTTAAAAATTAGGGCTCAGAATTATGTGAAATATGCAAATTGAATTCTGAGAAATGAGCATTAAAGTGTGATCATTATTTTTTAATGCTAGATGGATGTTAATTTCAACCTACGTTGATTTATAATTTGGATGTTTCATAATATTTTTGTTCACATTTAGGAATTTATTTAAGAGGGGCGTTCATTCCTTATTATATGTACCTGCACTATATAGTTTTCCTTTATTCTTACATCTGTACAGTTAGATATTGGCTCCAACTTTAGACCTATAAAATTTTACCCAATTATTTTCAACTCACAAGTATATTTGAATGTGTCTTATGGGCCTTGATTTTTTTTCCATCCAATATACTTTCTAATCTTTTAGCTTCTGGTTATCAATGAAATTGAAGCATCATTGTTTTCTACTAATTTCTCCCTTAAATTTCCAGCCTTGTAATAACCTAGGTTACCTTAAGGACATGTGTCACAAATCATTTTATCCTCTTTTTACTACATCTCTTCCTCTTTCTTCAAAATTATAATGTAGCCACTTCTCTATAGCCTTCATGGGCCAGGGGATGTCACCATGGGAGGACCACTTGAGAGCCTCCACATCATCTCCACATAAATCTTGTTCATTTCAGAAAATTCTCTGAAAGGAAGATAATGGGTAGCCGAGGAAAGAAAGATTTGCCTCTTTATTAAAAATAAACAAATAAAATTATAACTATATATAGTATGGAACTCTCCCTCCCTGTGTCTCATTGCTGTGTGGCTCAGGCACCTCTTGTAGTAATTACATATAACATTTCCTTATATGAATATTTTAATGTGCTTTGATTTCCTAACCTCCTTTATTATTTTCATTTTCCCCTTACACAGTATTAGTTGTTTGTTAGATTTTAAGCTACATGTAAACACCAATAAGGTGGGTTAGCTATCCACAGGTATGGTTTAAATGAAGATTAAGTATGCTTTACTTTGTTTCTATAATCAGTGAAATAGATTAACTTTAACTTATTAGCATCATTTAAGTTTTCATGGTTGGAATACATAGCACACTGTAACACATACAATTTTGTTTTCTGAACAGAGTAGCTCTCCTTATATTCTCCACTTTCCTATCTCATATACAAGCCTCAAACTTTAAACCACTTTTTGCTTTTGCTAAACTCATTGAGTTGTTTGCCATCCACTATCACCAGCATCCCCATGCATTCAAAGGAGCAGTCACTTCTCAGGTCACGTTCACCCTAACCCTCTGTAACGCACAGCTCCATCTGAACAGCAGGCTGTGCTGAATGCCTCAGCCTACATAGAGCTTCTTCCTCAACCTAATTGATACTTAGCTATCTTCCCATGGCATCCAAAGCACACCATTGGTTTCTCCAAACAAAATGAGTTATTGATATTTTCCCTTTTACCTTGGCTACTTTTTGTATTGTCATAATCTCCTTACTAAATGATGTATTTTACAAGTGCAAGAATTTTGTGTTTTCTGTTTTCTTCGTATTCTCAATATCCACTCATTCCCTTGCCAGCAGTGAGAATTTGATAATAGGAGATATTTATTGATAAAGATGTGTTTTAGCTTTACCAAAAAAACTGTAAGTAAAATTTAAATGAAGTCTGAAATATTTACCTGTTATTGTCTGGTTTTCAATATAGAAAACTTGGGAATTTCCATTGACATGGTGATGGTGATGAGCATATAGAGGCAGACACTGCACTTGAGACTGATGCTGGTATTTCTAACCTCAGTGTGGAGGGAGGGTCAGTACTTGAAGAGCATGTTGTACCTTCAAAATGGTTACCTGTGTGCTAACTCATTTGAATCCAGCATTAACATAGTAAAAGATCAGAAGTGATCTTGACTTGTCAGATGAAAAGTAATGAGCAGAAAACAGGGTGGAGAATGCTAGGGCCCAGAGAATTCCATTGTGTAGACATGACATTTATGGTATTTGCAGAACAGTAGAAAGAAAAACAAACCATTTCAGTCCTCAATTCCCTGTTGGTGTTAAGCCAACAATATGATATAGACAAATCAAGACCATTCACTGTGTTGGAATTATATCATTATTAAATTGGTACCCAAATGACATGCTTATGACATGTTTTTAATGTTCTGAGATCACTTATCAAAAAATACAAGTAATAAAAAATTTGGTAAATACTTTAAAAACTAGAAAATCATTTAAATGCTGAGATTAAAGAAATCTTGGATTTGTGTAAATCCTCATATTTATCATTAAAGGGAACTAGAATGAGAAATAGTTAAATGACTTGCAGATGTCCCTGAGGACTCTTTTTAGGAAATGCAACTAAAGCAGGCCCTATTAAGATTCTTAGGAACAAGACTTTTCTTTGGTCTTTGTTCAAACATGCATCTAATGTCCCACTAACTGCACCATCACATTCTGTTATTTCAAGATTATAAACAATTTACTGTTTTGTCTTTAATCCAGTTTTATTATTGTTGCTCTGTAGTACAGCATGAGATCAGGAATGGAGAATCCTCTGAAAGATCTTTTAATGTAAAGAATTCTTTTAGTTATTGTGGGTTTTTTTTGTTTTGTTTTGTTTTTCCATATGAAATTGAGAAATGATATTTCTAGATTGCATTGAATCTGCAGATTGCTTTTAGTAAGATGGCCATTTTTACTATGTTGATCCTCCTGATCCATGATCATGAGAGATCTTTCCATTTTACTTACCATTTGCTGACATTGCACACAGCCCATTGTTTGGGACATGATTCCCATGCTTTAGTCTGATGGCCACACTCCCTACTTTCCTAGAAGTCTAAGCCAGTTCTGTTGTGCTTACAAACACTAGGCGTCTCACTCACAATTAACTCTGGCCATGTATTTGATGGTCAGTACTAATGCATGATAAGGCTGCAAAGTGGAGGGATGTGGGCACTACCCAGATCAACTGTTCAGCTTAGACCTCTCACATCTGACACAGTGACAGCTTTGGAATGAAGGTACTCTGAGTGACTACTTTGACAGCTGAGACGTGCCTCCATTTCTGTAGATTACTTTCCTAATTACATGGAGAGGACCGATAAGTCTTTGGCACTTATAGGAGTGAAACCAAAGCTGTTCTGGATGTGAGTCTGTTCAAAAAATCTCATGTAAAAAATGCCTTTCTACTAACTTCTACAGGCCTCAAGAGTTACATCACAAATTCAAAGAGGATATGATGTAAACAGATTTGGAAGGTGAGAGAAACTCACTAGAAAGCAAGTATTCCTTTAAAAGGAGAGGAAAAAGAAACAAAGACAAATCTTGACCTTGACATACTAATAACCTTGTATACCAGGCTTAACAAAAGATCTCGGAGTGGGACAGATAGTAGTTCCCAGTAAAAGGTGGCACTGTACTTAAAACCTTTTTGACCCAGACACAGGTCACTTAAATGCTGTGGAGAAACATCAGAGATATAAAATTGAGAAAGTGTCCCAGCACAGTGAAGGGGGCAATAGAACAGCGGGGGAGACAGGAAGGTACTCTCTCAGAGGGGCGTAAGGGCTGGATTCCTAACACAAGGTACTTGTGGGACTCTAGAAGAGATCTAGTGAGAGAATCAGTGTCTATACCCTGGGTGCTAAGAGAAGGTCAGCTTAGCAAAGTGGGGATCAGCAGAAAGGAGGGGAGAGGAGCCCAGGTCAGCAGAAATCAGATCATCATTGCTGTGCTGGAAGTTCAAGAGAGGCAAGTGACATTGAGAGACTGATAGGGACGCACCCACCCACCTACACACAGAGAGAGAGAGAGAGAGAGAGAGAGAGAGAGAGAGAGAGAGAGAGAGAGAGAGAGAGAGAGAGAGAGAGAGAAGAGAAGAGAGAGAGAGAGAGAGAGAGAGAGAGAGAGAGAGAGAGAGAGAGAGAGAGAGAGAGAGAGATGATTTCTTATAACAAGAAGACCAGGAAGGAGAGTTATGAGAGAAAACATTGATGTGCTTCTTCATGGATGAGGAGCAGGCCCAGCCTTATTCATTGAGTACCTCTATCTGATAATCAGTTGTTTCTTCACTGAAAAAATTACATGAAAGGCAGAATATCCCTAAGACGTAGCAACACAGATGAAACAGAACCTTGGTAGCAAGATGTCCCTCCCCTGCTGCTTGAGGGCCCCATGAAGATGTTTCAAAAAGAAAGTTGCTGAGCTCTGGAAATTGTTAGCTATAAATTGGAGGAAGCCATTGGCATCTGTTATTAAGATGGAGCATAGCAATACCTTGATTACACTTGATAATATCTTTCTTTTATCTACATTAAATTTTAAACAGTTTATCTACTGTATACTTAATATATAGCAGGCATTAAAATTTGTCTGTTGCATGAATAAACAGGTTAAATTTTGTCCATAGAATAGACATGCTGCCCTCCTGGAGAACCTTGTTCATACCACTTGTGCCTGTGTGCACGTGTGTATATTGAAAAGGATTTGACCCAGGAGCAAAGATGTGTGTGTGTGTGTGTGTGTGTGTGTGTGTGTGTGTGTGTGTGTGTGTAGTTATGCCACCTTCTAAGAAGAGTGTGCCAACCGTAATGTCATAAGGAATTTTTACATCAGCTAATTCATTAGACACTTGGAGTAGCTGAGTCATGATAAGCAATGATAGTGTTTAAACAGCTCAAGGTTTCCTCTTAACATTGGCCCTTATTTCTTTTTCTGAGATTTGACATATTTGTATTAGTTACCCTGACAGTAACTTCCTAAGATGTGAACAAATGGCTTCTAGTACTCACTTTATATAACCATCTCCTCAATGGCCCAGAACTACTGGCTTTCACTAAATGAAATGCAAACTTGATTCTTCAGGCCTTTCTTCAGAGATTCCCCTCACTATTTCAATATTTGCAATCCTATCATTTTAACATACAATAAGATCATACTTCCATAATAGGCAAATGTGGAATATATAGTTCAAGTTTATAAGTAAGTATATTTCTATTCAATATTTGCAATATTCTCAACTATAATATGCTATTTCAGCCATAACACTCCTCTTCTTGGGGAATTGTCTACCTAGGGCCATATGAACATCTAGAAGAAACATAGCGAGGTGTAGAAACCTTAAAAAAAATATGGGATACAGACTATGGTTTTGCTTCTTTGATTTCTTTGGCTTGATAACTCCTCAGAGAATTTCCCTTTGATCATAATAACTTCAGCTCTCTAGCAAAAAAGTATTCAGTATTCAGTTACTGCCATTCATATCTACTCACCAAACAAAACACACTTGTACTATAGGCAACTGAAGATAGGTATTTAAAGTTTCCCATTTTCTCAATCGTAACTTGGAGTCAGCTCACGGACATCACCACAAGATGCCGCATCCTCAAATAAAAAAATCTGATGATAGTAAACTCGCGATAAAAGTAATGCTGAAAGGTATTAAAAACAGATGGCAAATATAGGAACAGAGAAACAACTAGAAAGTTCACTCGCATGGTCAACTCCTACCAGAAAAAAAAACAAGGAAAAACGCCTAGTTCCTGGTCTTTCAGTTCTGTCCAAATGCATCTTTAGACACCGCTCTGCACAGCAGAAGAAAACTGAGTCTGAAAGCTAAAAAAGAGTAAACTGAAAATTTTAAGTCATATAATGGTTTTCTTTAAATTTGGTGTTGAGTTTTTCAAGGTGATAAATGTAGGTCTATTTTTCTTTTACGTGCAGCCATTCAGTTTGATCTGCACTGTTTTTTCTCTGGTGTGCATTTTTGGCATCTTTGTTAAAAAAAAAAATCAGGTGTCTGTAGGTGTGTGAAGTTCTGTGTAGGTCTTCAATTCTATTCCCTTGATCAATGAATCTATTTTTATGCAAATATTATGCAGCTTTTATTTCTATAGCTCTGTATACAACTTCAAGTCTAGGATGGTGGTACCTATCGACAGACAGTTCTTTTATTATTATTCAGGAGGTTTTATTGACTGTGTTTCCTGTGTAAATCTGTGATCCAAATCTGATATTCTAGAAATGTGACAGTTTTTTTTAAAAATACTTCACAAAGCAAACAAACAGACAAATAAAAAACAAACCAAAAGCGTGCAAAATGAGTTTTGAGTGTAAAGCTCAGGGAACATTCTAGAAGAACGGGCATAAAGGATGTAAGAGCAAAAGGATGAGGAATTTGCTGTGGGATTGTGTTTCCTAGGAAGGACAGAAGCTACACCCATAAAATCTCTCCAACATGACTACCTGAACATAAGATGAATAGGAAAACAAAAATAGGTATAATAAAGTGGATTTGGGAAAGTCTACAGGGCCTCAGTTTGTCCCCAAGAATTACAGGCAACTAAGGAATTCTGAGAGTGGGAGAATTTGTCTTCTCCAGAGAAGTACACTAATTAGCTATCCAATATCAAATGCTCAGCCCTGAAAGAATACATACAGGGAACATTACACAGATGAAGCAGGTTGTATTTATGTGTTTAGGAACACATATGTAAATAAACATACATATATGTGTGTAACAAGACTCAAGATGCCATGAGTTTAAAAGAGAGCAAGGAGTGGTATATAGGAGGGATCTGAGGGAGGAAAGAGATGTAATTATATTAGAATCTCAAAAAATAAAGAAAACAATTTAAAAATTATGCAAAATGAAAAAAGTAAGTGTAATGTATAGTGCAATGCCAGAATAGCACATAGCTTACTTTGCTTTCCTACATGCCCTCTAAAATGGACCACAGGAAATATTTCAGAGCACCAAATTTATAACTAACTTTAATATTTTTAAAAGTCTGTTTCAGTTTGTTCCTTAAAGGCAGTGCAATTCCAAATTATTTAGATTGTCCTTTACATTTTCTACTTCAATTTAGACGATTGCTAATTAGGTCTTTTTCTTTCCAGTGTCCCAGAACCTAGCTGTCTAAATTACTTATGGAAAAATATGTGAATACATGAAAGCTAAAGGCTGCTCTTAAATATTCATGAAATTTATATGCGAAATCCAGTTCTGATATTCTAGTATTTTAGATTAGAAAATTTATTCTTATAATAGATGATTAAGACTTTTTGCTATTGTTTTTGGTTATGGATGATTTGAAGTTTGTATGCACGAAAAAGATCTTTCTTATATTTATAAGGTGTTGGCTTGGGACCTTGCAAGAAAAGATAGACTGATAAGGAGAAAGCAAATGAAGTTGAATTAGACAAAGGGATAGTTTTAAATTCAGACTTACTTGCCAGCTTTTAACTGAAGTTGTCTGAAGGAGTCACACCTGTGTTGACGAATCTGTGGCCCTACTGACTGGAATTGCTGAGAGGATTCTTGAAAGCCCAGAGCCAACATTACTTTGGGTTCTCTGCAGTCTCCTCAATAATTATTTTAATAACATGTGTATCTAAGCTGACATCCTTGCCTTTAACCTACCATCACTGTGACTAGTAATGTTTTGGATATATTAACTTAACAGACATTTATGCGTGAACAAGGCTAAAGCTAAGAATGTTATCAGACAGGATTTTGAATGAATAGAATATTTTCCTGCTTTGCTCTTACCTCATGCCCCTCCTCCAGTGAGTTTTGGAAATGCACTAATTTGTGATTTTCTTTTGTTTGTGACTATATGAGTTTTGTAAACTGCTGCACAGTGTATCATGTCATTCAGTACAATCAATTTGTGTTCCCATGCAGAGGTTGCTAATACTTTAATAAATTTCTATTTCCTTTAGATAAAGGACTTTGTATCAACAATTTTATACAGTAATATAAAAAGAATGGACACTGAAAGAAATGGTGGTCACAAAAAGTATAGTAAATGTAAAGCTTAGTATGGATATTTAAATATTGTTTTTTCTACTTACTATATATATATATGTACATACATACATATATATATATATATATATATATATATATATATATATATATATATATAATTCTTTGCCACAGAAGATATATTTCACAAATAGAATCATTTTATAACTGGAGACTTTTCTTATAAAATGGTACGTAGTGCAATATCCAGAGTTTGTCTCCTTTCTGCAGTTTTTCAAAAATAATTTTGCCCCAAGGACTCTGAAGCAAAAAGGCAAAGCTGGAAAAGTGTATTCTATTCTCCTAGTATGGTCCTTTGTTGTGAGTAGTGGGGAGATGGGGTGGTAGGGTGGTGGTGAGGAGGGAAGTGAGGTAGTAATCTAATCTACAAGTTCCAGCCAGGGAAAATAACGTCCATATATGAGGTGGAGGGAATGGACAGAGACTAAACTCTATTTCCTTGTTTTATTTGAATATTTAAATATTTTACTCATCAGTTTCACAGACTGATACAAGCTAAAATCCACTTGAAGATGGCAGAACAGGTAGAGATGCAGTTTTTCTGTTTATCTTTTCTAAACAACAGAGAAACTGGAACAGAAGTAATCAGGCTGAGAACATTTTACCTGTATCTTTCCCACAATCCCTTCTGGACTTTAGCACTTACACTGTCTGTCTGTGTACTCTACCACGGCTTTCTCACTCCGTAGCCTCTGTAGAGGAAAGTAACTGGTCGGAAAGTTACAATAGAGGAAGTGTCCATCTTCTTGAAGATCCTTATGGAGTTACTAGTTATTACATTAAATAAACCAACTTAATATCATTGAGAACAACATAAAGAGCACTTTATGTCAGAATAAAAGCATATTCAGCGTACTAGCTGGCACTGGTATTTGAGCTGCATTGCTTAGTTGGGATAGTATTTGCCTAGCATGTAGGTGGCTCCATGTCACCTCTCTAGTACGGAATAAACCAGGCACAGTGGCTCATGCTTTTCATCCCAGCACTTTGAGATGTGTGTAACAGGATCAGAAGTGCAAGGTCATTCTGTAGTAGTGTGTTCAAGGGAAGCCTGGGCTACATGAGATTCTGTTTCAAAGATAAATATTAAATAAACTGAAAGCACATTCAGTGTCATGTGGTTTTGGAAAGGAGCTTCTCTCACTTCCTAAAGATAGATCCTACAAAAGAAAGTAAAGGTCATGAACCTCTGTCCAGGACCCTCACCCATCAAAGAAGATTGTGTGGGTCCTAGAAGAGATCAGATCTGCATCACAGCCAAAGTTCAGCACAGTCTGCAACCTCTTCTTCTGAGGGCTCATTCATATATTTTTTTTACCCCAACATCACTTTTTCTTCTCCAATGTGCCATATCCTTATTATCTTTGCTGCAAATATATATTAATATATAATATAGATAAATATGTATATTGCTATATGTATACTATAAATAATATATAAATATATAATTTTATATCACTGAGTTTGGTTTTATTCACTTTTTGTGGTTCTTTGAACAAGGGTGTCCTCTATAGGTTTATATGTTTGAATACTTGGTCTCCAGTTGGTAGAACTCTTTGGGATGGATGAAAGATGTGGCCTTTGGAGGAGGTGTGTCACTTCGAGTAGGCTTTGACATTTCAATATCCCACTGATTGCCGGTTGCCATTTAGTTCTCTCTGTGACACAGTCTTGTGGGCCCAATGCAAGATCTCTGCTGCTTTGCTAAACCATGTTGCCTGCCTGCTGTCATGGTCCTTGCCATGGTGGACATGGCTCTAACCCTCCAAAAATGGAAAGCCAGCCCTGGATAAAGTTTTTCTTCTAAAAGTTAACTTGGTCAAGGTAATTAAGGCACTTGTCTTTAATGTATATTGAGATAACCACAGGTATATAATAGATTTGTATGCTTTTGTCCTGTTAAACAGGAGCAAATAGGTTAACAGGATTTTAGCAGTCCATTTCAACAACTAAATTTGGGAACTTTAAAAGGGAAAATGAAAATACACTTCTGAGCCCATATAGGAAAGAAAAGCTCTTTCTTTGACCCTTTTTGAGGAGACTTTACTCTTTAGACAGAATAAACACATATTAATGATTGAAAAGCATATTTGTGATTTTAAAATGTGTGTATTATGTGTGTGTGTGTGTGTGTGTGTGTGTGTGTGTGTGTGTGTGAGAGAGAGAAAGAGAGAGAGAGAGAGAGAGAGAGAGAGAGAGAGACGAGAGAGAGACGAGAGAGAGAGAGAGAGAGACGATGATGAATAATTCAAATGTGGTGCGTAGAATTTACCATAAACAGTGCCTTTAAAGAGAACAACTTTGCCAAAATCCTTTTTTGAGATTGAAGAGAAAGAAGAATTTGGTTCCTAAGGGCTACAGTGAGGGTCATTCTCTATATAGATTGATAGTTTAGGTTATATGTCCCTTTTTCCTACTGAACCATGTCTCTTCCCATATGAATTTGATTTTAATTATATGCTTGCCCAATTATGCATACCTATATAATAAAAAGGAGATTTCCTCTCAGGTTCACTAAGGGACACAAATTTGCTT